>NW_021616150.1:0-17683 GCF_004785775.1 Grammomys surdaster
CTTGTTCTGGACCAGGATGACTTGAACCAGAAATCTGCTGACTCTCTACTCCTGGGATTTAAGGCATGTATCACTATGTCTGAATCTAAATATTTCCTTTTAGATCTTAAATTGAAAACACAGAAAAGTAATGACTATCCATCCTTTGTCAATTTGACAGATACTTGTGTCTCCTTATGCCCACATGGAAACAATAACCAGGTAATAATAGTGCCTATCATGATACAGTTCTCCTTCATACAACTTCACATCCATATGTTTAGGTAGATGGAATCTTCCCATAACATCACCATTTCCTTAATACCATCAGATATCTTTCATCACAGGATTTACCTTCAGTCAACTTCCTGGTGACCCATTTCTCTTTGAACCTAACATTTTATATTTTCCTTTCTAAGATTACTAAACATAATCAACACAATCACCATGTGAGTAAACACAGGCCAAAGGCTATACTTGGCTTTCCTGAGACTTTATTTATCAATGCAATCAACATAAACCTTCTTACCTTAGCCTCAAGGACACTCTTCAGACACGGGAAAAAGGCAGCAACATTCTTAAACAAAAATCATTAAAACTATATACAAAAGTCAAATCACAATTAGTACATATGTGTGCGTTCCATATTCCTACTAGAATGGACCATTATGTCCCACTTAATACATGTAGCAATCCAAAGTCTAAAAATCCACATTGCTCCAAACAAAAACATAGTCAATACTATCATAGCAATACTTATGTCTGGGGTACCAACTTCTGTCTTAGATAGAATTTCCATTGCTAAGAAGAGGCACTGTGACCAAGGAAACTGTTTTAGAGGCGAGTATTTCAATAGGCCTGGCTTACAGTTTCAAATGTTGAGTCAGTTACCATCATAGCAGGAAGATTAGCAGCATGCAGGGAGCCATGACGCTGGAGACAGAGGTCAGAGTTCTGTAACTTCATGAGAAGGCAACCAGGAAGAGACAGTCTTCCAGCCAAACAGTAGGAGTGTCTGTTTTATCCTGGTCAGATCTCCAAAGACCACCATCAGGAATTCACTTCCTTCAGGACAGTACTATCAATTCCAACAATGTTGAATATCTTAATATTGCCACTTCTTTGGTCCAAGCATATTCAAATCACAGCAGTTCATTTCTACTATGAATTCCTTCATGCATTTAAATATGATTACGACATGCAGAGGCTTTAACACTTTGATTATTTTCAGAAGGTTTCTCTCTAGTATGTGTTCATTTTGGTATTCAGAGACTACTGTGGCATGTAAAGGATTCTCCAACTTGAGTACATTCACAAGGTAATATGTGTTCTTTAATGTCTTTGGAAACTATAGTGATATGCACAGGCTTTTCCATGCTCATTTCATTCATAAGGTTTCTCTAAAGTGTGTTTCTTGAAGTACTTAGAGGGTACAGTGACATGCAAAGGCTTTACCACATTCGTTACACTCATAGGGCCTCTCTCCACCATGTGCACCTTCATGTATTTGGAGACAACTGTGATATACAAAGGCTTTTTCACATTGATTAAATTCATGAGCTTTCTCCCCTGCACATTTTCTTTTGTGTATTCAGAGATGACTGTCCTGGAAAGGCTTTACCTCATTCATGACATTCATGCAGTTTCTCTACATTATGTGTTGTTTTATGTATTGGGGGATAACTGTAACTCCCAAGAGCTTAATACACTAATTACTTTGAGAAGGGTGTTCTCTTGAATGTGTTCTATTATGTATTTGCAGATGACAGTGAATTCACAAGGTTTTACCACAGTGATTACATTAACAGGGGTTCTCTCCAGAGTGATTATTTTGTGTCTGTAAAGAACAATTATATGCAAAGGCTGAACCACATCGATAGCATTCATGTGATTTATCTATTATATGGATCTTTTATAAGACTGCAGATGACCATGACTTGCAAATGCTTTAGAACACTGATTGCATTCATAAGATTTCTCTCTATTATGTGCTGTTTTATAATAATAGAGACTACAAAGTTGTGAAAAGTCTTTAACTCATTGATTGCATTTGTGAGGTTTCCTTCCAGTATGGGTATTTTATGTTTTGGAAAGAAGTAGGAAGTGCAAAGGCTTTAACACACTGAATACTGTCTTAGTCAGGGTTTCTATTCTTGTACAAATATCATGAACTATAAGGAAGTTGGGGAGGAAAGGGTTTATTGAGCTTACACTTCCAAGTTGCTGTTCTTCACCAAAGTAAGTCAGGACTGGAACTAAGCAAGTCAAAAAGCAGAAGCTGACCCAGAGGCCATGGAAGGATGTTATTTACTGGATTGCTTCCCCTGGCTTGACATCACACTACTTATTAGGGGAACAATGTGTATAGGCGAAGAGATTATGATGTCAACAGATCAAGGTTGCATAATGCCCAAAATTAACCTATATGACTCACCTGCCCAGGGAACAGGTAACTTCCTGGAATGCTGAAGTTGTAGTTCTTGGAAAATAACAAAGTCCCATAGAACCCAAGACTACCATCCCAAGAATGATGAGACCCACAGTGGGCCCTCTCAAATTATCACTAATTCATAAAATGCCATACAGCTGAATCTCATGGAGGCATTTCCTCAAATGGAGCTCCTTTCTCTGTGATAACTCCAGCCCATGTCAAGTTCCACACAAAACCGACCAGTACAATTATATTCATAGTTCTTCTCCAACATGGGCTCTTTTATACTTTTGCAGAAAATAACTTTGTAAAAAGCCTTTTGTCACATGGATTATATTAATAAGATTTCTCTCCAGTATGTGGTCTTCTACAGTTTTGGAGCCATCTCCCTTGTAAGTAGGCTTTATCACGTTAATTACATTCTTAAGGGTTATTTACACTATGTTTCCTTTTATGATATTGTAGAGTACACTGTTGTGAAAAGACTTTACCACATTGAGTACATGCATGAGGTTTCTCTCCAGTATGTGTTCTCTTATGACATTTGAGATTACTGGATCTTGCAAAGGCTTTACCACATTGATTACATTCATAAGGTTTCTCTCCAGTATGTGTTCTTTTATGACATTGGAGAGTACTCTGTTGTAAAAAGACTTTACCACAATGATGACATTCAAAAGATTTCTCTCCACTATGAGTTCTTTTATGACATTGGAGATGACTGGATCTTGCAAAGGCTTTACCACACTGAATACATTCATAAGGTTTCTCTCCAGTATGTGTTCTTATATGACGTTGGATATCACTGTGACGTGAAAAGGCTTTACTACATTGATTACATTCATAAGGTTTCTCTCCAGTATGTGTTCTTTTATGTCTTTTGAGAGCAGTCTGATCTGAAAAGGCTTTACCACATTGATTACATTCATAACGTTTCTCTCCAGTATGTGTTCTTTTATGACATTGGAGATTATTCCGTTGTGAAAAGACTTTACCACATTGATTACATTCATAAGGTTTCTCTCCAGTATGTGTTCTTTTATGACGTTGGAGATTACTCTGTTGTGAAAAGACTTTACCACATTGATTACATTCATAACATTTCTCTCCAGTATGTGCTCTTTTATGACATTGGAGACTATTACTTTGTGAAAAAGCTTTACCACACTGATTACATTCATAAGGTTTCTCTCCAGTATGTGTTCTTTTACGACATTGGAGATGACTGGGATACGAAAAGGCTTTACCACATTGATGACATTCATAAGGTTTCTCTCCAGTATGTGTTCTTTTGTGACTTTTGAGATCACTGTAATATGAAAATGCTTTACCACAATGATGACATTCAAAAGGTTTCTCTCCGTTATGAGTTCTTTTATTATATTGGAGATTAGTGGGTCTTGTAAAGGCTTTACCACATTGATTACATTCATAAGGTTTCTCTCCAGTATGTGTTCTTTTATGATATTTGAGAGAACTGGGTCTTGCAAAGGCTTTACCACAATGATTACATTCATAAGGTTTCTCTCCGGTATGTGTTCTTTTATGATATTGGAGATGACTGGGTCTTCCAAAGGCTTTACCACACTGATTGCATTCATATGGTTTCTTCCCACTATGACTTCTCACATGCCTGCAATGATAATTCACACGAGTGAAATCTTTACCACTTTCATTACCATGATCAATCATTTAATCAATATTAATTAATTTTACAGTTTGGTTTAATAATAAAGAAGAACCATATCTTAAGGTTTTATCACTTGATATATTCATAGTGTTCTCCCCAACTCTGGCTTGATACCTCTTTGAAAACACCTGTGATGACAAGAACATTTGCTACATGGCTCACAGGTATAACATCCTTTTTCTCTATGAGGTTTCTATACGATATATTTCATGTGTCTGAAGGAAAATGCAAAAAAGGAGACCTTTGTAACACTGATTATATTCATAAATTTTCTGTAGTGTGAATCACACCACATTAGTGCTGTGAATCAGGGAAAACAGAAAAATTTACACTTTTCTAGTACCCATTGGGATATTCTCCAGTGTGACTTTGGGGATGTTCCCAGTAAATTCAGAAAACCAATTAATTGCAGACTTCTACAATATTCAGAAAATCTTTCAAAGGCAGAATGCTACATATCTTCTTACTGTTCTGGAATAAAGATAGGGATGTTGCTCCTTTAAATATTCCTATGCTCACATAGAATTTTTTTTTTTATTCTGACACTTGATATACACATAAAAAGAAGAAATGAAAGCTTTCCGCATTGATTTAACACCATTTGAGTTTTTGTTTCTTCTAGACATACTGTATGTGGATTGAGGTTTCTCCACGGCAACATTCTTGACTCTCATAAACTGACCTCTCAGTAAATTTAGCAATGTCACTACAAAAATATGAGTATCACTGAATTACCAGGGACTATGTACTTACTGCATGGCTTTGCATATATGTTTATCACTATTCAATGTGCAACATCTAAATATTATGAGACTGATCAGATTGGTAGTTCCACAGCATAGCTCTAATGGAGTTACAAATCAAATAAAGGCATCTCTTAAGGAATTGTTTCTATGTCTCCTTCCTTAGAGGAATGCCTTGCAAACACAAGTCAGATAACTGACATTAAGGCCCATGGCTTTGTAAGAATATTTTAATCATAGCTATAAAGGACTTAAAGGACTGATATCATAGCTTAAAGGACGGATATTTTACAAACTTCCTTTACTTTAAAGTTTCCAGGACATATTAAAATTGCCTCAGAGGCATATATGATTCAGTTTGCACATTAACATTACCTTTTGTATCCTCTAGTATTTTGAAATTCTGTTTCAATATGGTGGTCTTCCCAATTGTACCCTAAAACACAGTATGAAAAAATGAATGATATAGTATTGGAAATTAGGCAAAAGTCAACTTACTGTCGTTTTTCACAGCACTGACACTGATTTATTTTACTCAGTCTTCCATGTACCCAATTCAAATAACAGAGTGTCATCAATAGTCAAGAAATATTTGTTCCCATATTTTGAAAAACAAAAGAAAATTCACAGTCTTACCTATATCAGTGAGGTTCCAGTAGGTCTCCAGCATCACATCTTTGTAGAGATTCTTCTGGGAAGGATCCAGCAAATCCCACTCTTCTCCAGTGAAGTTGATATGCACATCATCAATATTTATTGCATCCTAAAATATGTGTACAACACAAACCATGATACTGACATCACTGTAAATAAATATTTGCTTCCTAGACAATATAATCATACATTTCTGGTGCTACTATCATTCATTTCTTTGACACAGAAGTTATAATCTAATGTCTATATCATTTTAATAGGATCTTGTATTATGACAGTTGCATGTGTTGCTTCTGAACCCACTGAATAGGATATAGCTTTGCAAGAGAAATGCCAATTGAGAGGGAGATGGAGAGGGAAACAGACCAACAGCACTGAGCACACATTAAAGGAATTATGTGAACAATTAGTAAGTACATAAATGATATAAATTCTGGGTGGTTTTGGTCATGTCTTTAATGTCAGAGGCACAGGGAGCTGTATGTCCTTGAGCTTGATGCAGGCAAGGTCAATGCAACAAGTTTCAGGACAGCAAAAGTAACATATTAAGATACTCATTCCCGTGTAAAAATCAACCAAAAGAACAGAAATGATAGAGAGAACTCATCGTTCTTTACTGAAGTTCCTACAAAGAATTAGACATTAAAAGCAGTTCTGTATTCATCTTAGAGAAATGGAAAGTGTACCAGTTTAAAATGCTACATTAATAAAATTTTACTAAAACGGAATAAATGTTTAAACAGATTCAAATGGACAGATAAAAATATTAGTAATATAAATGTTGATCATAAACAAGCAACATAGGGCAGGAGAATGAGATAACTCAGAAGTGGAAAGTTCTGGCTGGTCTTCCACATAATGGTGGTCAATTTAAAACATCTACATGGGGACCAACGACTACCCATAACATGAAGATCAAGAGTTCTGAGGCCACATTCTGGCAAAAATAAAGAATAGGCACATATGATAATCATATTCATCTGCACAGGTAAAATATTCCTATTTGTCCAAAAATTTCAGGAGAAACACAGGAGTAAGGCAGAACATCATACACCTGGAATCCAATGACTCTGAAGTCACAGGTAGTATTGATATCATGAGCATATGCCATACTTAGAAATAGAATATAACCTACATATTTGGACAAATTTCAAAATTAAAGAAGTTGATGAAGAGCAGCACAGAAGCCTGTACTTATTTTACAACAACATGTCAGGTGGCTTGTGTGGATTGTATATCTACTATGAGGACAGATAAGGCTTCAGAGAAAAAGTTTGTCCTGGAAAAACAAAAATAATAAAGTTAAAAATATAAAACCAACAGGCTTGCAAAATAAATTAACACTGAATAACAAATATTTATACAGTATCTTATGTGATTTCGGGACAGAGACCAAATGGTGAATGTATGGGATCATGAGAACAAAGCTGAAGGATCAAATTCAACAACACAGTTGACACACAGAACAAAATTTGTCCTATCTAAAGAAATGCAGGGTATGGCTATAGCAGAGATTGAGGGAATGGCCAATGAAAACTTGCCCAACTAGAGACACACCTTACTGGCAAGCTTTAATCCATAACATTATTAAGGACACTCTGTTATCCTCCCACACAGGAGCCTTGCATAATTGTCCATTGAGAGCCTCCATCCAGCAACTGACTGAAACAGCTGCAGAGAACCACAGTTAAACATTGAATGGACCTGGGGACTGTTGTGGAAGAGTTAGGGGAGGACTGAAGGTCCTCAAGAGGATAGGCACTGCACAGTAAGACCAAAAAACCTCAAAAATTTCCCAGCTTTTAAAAACCATGAATTCAAGAAATTCTTACATAAATGTGTGGAGCTAGAAAATATCAACCTGAGGGAGGTGACCCTATCACAAAAGAACACTCATGGTATACACTCAATGACAATTGGATATTGGCTCAAAAGCTCACACTCTCTGAAATTCCAAAAATCGAATAGTAACCCAGGAATAAAACTTTAAAACAAACAAGACAAACACAGAAACCAGTACCTAGACCAATCATAACCTCAAACCCAGATACATAGATACCAGCATAGGAATACAATAAATAACGTCAAGGAAAATATGTCATCAAGAAATAAAAGCTATGCTCTGGCAGCAGGTCATTAGAAATCAAAACATGTAACAGATATTTTGTAAAAGAACATGTTTGGGGGAAGTGAGAGGAGTCAGAATCTGGGGGGAAAAAAAGGTACACAAGAGGACCTACAGACAGACAGACAGAGAGACAGAGAGACAGAGAGACAGACAGACAGACAGACAGACAGACAGACAGGGAGCAGAGAGAGAGAGAGTGATGAGGGTAGAGACAGAGAATAAAGAGGCATGTGCAGAGAACAGAGACAGGGAACAAACATAGAGAGTGGCTGTTGCTGGTGTTCCCTGAATACAAAGCACACCTGACAACAGCAGCAGGTGGGGGATGCAGGAATGACTTAAGCATTTGCTAAATCCCAGAAGGCAGATGACAACTACAGAGGCAAGGTTCACCCACAGAACAGGAAGGGAAGATAAATAGAAAACATGGACATATTGGTGAAAAACAAAAATGTTGAATGTAACAGTATCATGGAAATAAGCAACTAGGGACACTGCAACAAATGAAAAGGCAAAAAACTGGAGATGATTGGAAGAGAAAAAGAGAATATCAGCTCAAAAGTCTGGAAAATATTTTCAATGAAATCATAAATGAAAAAGTTCCTAAACTATGCCGGGCAGTGGTGGAGCACGCCTTTAATCCCAGCACTTGGGGGGCAGAGGCAGGTGGATTTCTTAGTTCGAGAGTTTGAGGATATCCTGGTCTACTGAGTGAGTTCCAAGGACAGCCAGGGCTACACAGAGAAAAAAAAAACAAAAAAAAAAAAGAAAAAAAGAAAAAAGAAAAAGTTGCTAAACTAAAGAAGAAGATGCCTATAACAGTAAGGAAGCATTGAAAATACCAAATAGATTAGACAAAAGAAAAGTTCCTTTGCCACATAATAATCAAAACAGTAAACATTTAAAGAACTATAAACAACTACAACAAAAAAATTGACAAAAACTAAACAAAACAAAAACAAGTAGCATGTAAAAGCAGACCTATTAGATATATACCTGCATTCTTAATGTATACTGTAAAAGAAAAAGTGTTTGTACATATGTTTGGCAGACTCAAAGAAACCACCCATGTTTCTCAAGCAAGCCAATGATCCAATTGTTTTCTGCCAATTCAAAATCAGCCATGATAGTGAAGTTATTCATAGGTCACTGCCTGATTTGACATGTGAGGAGCACCACAAAAATCACACAGGTGGTCACATCTGGCTGATGGTTTCCCTCCAGCCCTAGAAAGAATCCGCCAACCCAGCTCCCACTCCTCAACTACCTGTTCCTCCCCATTGTGGGCATTTTTTCCTGTGCTCACCATGTCTCGATTTCAGAGCTTCCCTAGTGTCCTCTCACAGCACCCAACAGCACAGCTCAGAGCAGGAAGCAGAGAAACACCCAAGCCTGCACAGGTGCAGCAAACTTGCAGAGAGGAACTGGAAGATCCCACCTCTTTGTCTGACTGGCTGGTCCACCTAGAGGCCTGATTGGCCAGTGAATTTCCTCACGGTTAAAGTGTGTTTCCGGTCTAGGTCATACCTTTCTAGATCTCAGGAGTGGTTTGCACCCCATTAGCATTTGTGCCTCTCCTCCAAGAGGAATCTCACCTCACCCAGCCCTGGGGGAGAACTCACCATTCCAGCTCAGGCTATTCAGATACTTGTTCCAACCCCCCTCTGTGAGCATTGATCCTGCACTTACCAGGACCTGACTTCAAACCTAGCCTGAGCTTTCCTCACAGCCATGAATAGCTTTCATAGGTGCAGTGGAGGTATCAGTCTGACCCAGAAATGGGAGAGTGCCAAGTCTATTAACATTCAAGAAGGATTTTAGGAAACTAAAAATTTTTGTTTTGTGGCTTCACGCTGGGCTCAGGGAAACTGCAACTCCCTTTCACCAGACAGTTGGTATGAAACAACACTGGGAGAAAAGCCAGAAACATAAGGGAAACACTGTTGAGCACTATTGTGAACCAGGACAGCTTCATCAGTAATGAATCAGAGAAAAACTACACTTGTATTAGTACAGGTTCTTTAGATAAACATATCTCAAACCATAGAGAGAATGAATCTCTCTCTATATATAGAAAGGATATTTAATAGACTGTCCCAATAAAGGCTGTCAGCCAAGGGAAAAAGCAAAGGCTGGTCGATTTCATGTTACAGGAAATTAGAGCTGATCTTCAGTATATACTACAATTTTGAAGAAATAAGTACTTACTAATGTCATGAGTACAAGTTATAATAGTCCTAACAGTCTGACTTTTGTGGGTGTTTCCCCACTCACATAACAAAATCCTTCCATGACATCTTCGATGACAGTCTTATTTTCAGAACCCTTGTCTTCACTTTAGTTTTATTTTGGCCCCTTAGAGGACTCTTCTCTGAGGCACCATAAATGCTGCTCTTTTTTACCACTGCTTTGGTCAGTATGAAAATGTAGGATAATCCATTTTACAAACAGCAAAGAATACAGATATCCTCTCAAGGCTGACTAGTGTGCCAGCCCACTCCTATTCATCTTGCCACTGCATCAAGAGTGTTGGAATCACGGAGCATTTGTGAGAAATCTAAGAATGGGAAAGATGCCGGCAGTGGTGGCACACACCTTTAATCCCAGCACTTGGGAGGCAGAGGCAGGCAGATTTCTGAGTTCAAAACCAGCCTGGTCTACAGAGTGAGATCCAGTACAGCCAGGGCTACACAGAGAAACCCTGTCTTAAAAAACAAATAAACAAAAAAACAAAAAGAAAGAAAAAAGAAAAAAAGAATGGTAAAGACTAAATACAGGAGTGTAAGACACATTGTCATACAACCATTTATTCAAATGAGGTAAGGAAGGTAGTTCATGTATTTATGGTGGCCATGCAAACTAGAGGATCTGAATTCCACTAAAAGGATCCTTGAAGAAAACGTAAGATTCTGATTGGAACTAGCATTCTGTGTGAGTTATGTGATTATATACAGATTCATTGAGCATGCTCAGGAATGAGAGACACCATTATGCAAATCATCCTCTACGGATTTGCTATATCTTTCCCTTTGATATAACTTGGTCTCTGACACCATGTAAGCAAGACTATAAAATTCCCAACACAGGCATCCTCAAGTACATACACACAGGCACACACACATAGACACACAAACACAGACACATACACATACAGGCACACAAACAGAGAGAGAGAGAGAGAGAGAGAGAGAGAGAGAGAGAGAGAGAGAGAGAGAGAGAGAGAGAGAACAGACATACACAAAACACAGACAAACACAAAAGTTCCTGCCACATCAAGAACTTTCTCGTCAGTCAAGTGCTTTACCTACTTTCTACTGAAACTGGCATGAGATGTGCTTTAAATCACAACTTCAAAAGATGGTCTCTCTTTTTGTGTAAGTTAAAGAAGCCTTCAGAGTTTACAGAGTAGGGGAAATTTGATTTAAATCAAGATAGGTATACAAAGTTTAGGTTAACAACACAAAGTTTAGGATATTTAAAATCCACTTTCATCATACAATATTCACAGTGAGTTCAGACCGAAAAGAAAGAAGAGAACCATAGACTATAAAGGACATCCATTACTAGGGAAGTCCCTGGAAAACTATTGAGAAGCCATCTGACAAGTGTTACTATTTGATGCTAGGAAAGGCCTATATGCTGTTCTCACTGTATGTATTTAGTTATAAACTGTGATGCAAGATGATGTCAAACAAATTGTGTCCTGCCTGAAGATATTCTTCAATGTTTTCTTTCTTCTCCAACTCCTGGGTGCTGGGGTTATAACATGGGCACTAAGTCTAATTGTACAGTACTTATGAATCAGATCAGGTCTTCACCCACATTAAACAAAACTCTACAAATGAACATTCCTGTCAATATCTTTTTAAATTAAATAAGAATGCAAGAGAAAAACATCCTATAAAGAGCACTATACATGATAAAATCTACACTGGAAAGGTGAATAAAATAAACACTTATATAGAACATAACAATTAAAATTCTAACATTTATTGATTAAGAAAAATTAATAACATGTGGGTGTTTGGCCTGCTGAATGTCTTTGTACCACACACATACAAATCCCACATAGACGAAAAGCAGGCAACTGATTCCACCAGAATTTGAGTTAACCAGGTTTGAAGCTGTTATGTGAGTACTGTGAGACTGCAACAAATTTTGTTAATGGAGAACACATCTCTCCTGCCCACACAACAGTTGAATTTTGTCCTTCCAACCAAGTTTGCTAGATCATTCCCAATCAAAGATGGAAAATTTTGTAAACTTCTAGTGACCAGTACATGAGGCAGGCATGCTAATTGTCTTAAGCTGCCACACATTCATACAAGGCTCCTGTGAGTTCAGGAACCAGCCACAGGATCACTGATTGTCAGTTCAAAACAGATTTGTCACCTCACATCTAAAATAACAATGAAGATTAGGCCCAGCAGATGACATATTCAATTCAGAAAACCCTCCTGATTGTGAATCTGGGTAAGAGAAAGGTGAACATCTGGGACAGCAATGTTGGGAGGAACCTTACTAGTAGGAGGAGTGGATAGAGCCTGTATCAGGGTTAACATGCATCTGCTTGAGTGTGTCTAGCATCTACAAGATTAAAAGAGTTAGTTAATGCTGATCTTTTACTGAAGGAGATCTCAGAGCATACTGAAGAAGAGTTTCTTCCAGTGCTTTGTTCTTGTGAAGATCCCTTGAAAGAATCTCATTACTGAAAGTGACAGTGAATGAGAGTCAATGTGTGGGACAAGAAACCTTGTGCAACTCCAGCCAGGTTCTGTAATATCAAGGATAAAAAGAATCTACTATCGCCTGGTCTTCATGTGAGTGGGGGTGCCAGGTCTTGTCCTACAGAACCTAAGACATCTGGTTTTCCACTCCTCACTTAATCTGGAATCTCTATCTGATGTCCTCATATAAATATATCATGTCAGGAGCCATAACAGGACAAGCTAAATACTAGCAGGTGATCTTCCTGAGATGGTGTGCTTCAGATTATTATATAATCTGCTACAGATTCTCTCTTAATAGGCAAAGCCCTAAGAGAATTCATTTTAGGAAAGGTTCCTGCTATTAATATGCTTTTCTTATTATTATAAAACATAGATAACAATCTCTAAGCAATAGTTCACCTCTTTGGAACAGATGTCTACAAATCTATGAAGATGTACTGTCCTGTAGTGATGCTATATAGACAAGTAGATGACTTCTTAAGACTTAATGATGATCCTATAAGAATTCTTAAAATTATATCTGTGATTATGAAGCTCTTAGATTGTGGGACTGCTATTAGGTCCTTTTCTGGTAGTCAAAACTACAATGAGAACTCTGCCAGTTCCCGAGTATCATCAGTTAAGAGCCCTAAGATAGTAACCAGACTTTCTCCTGCTCAGAGCATATTCCAATGAGGTTGTAAAACAATTAACCAAAGATCACTAAAGGGGAACTAATGATTTATTATAGGTGCTAGGACAGAATAGAAAATATTGCCTGGGTTTATCTATACAAAACTTTACTAATTTCTTAGTTATAGTTTTAAACCTTCAGTGAACCTGTGGAGCTAGGCAGGTGATAGATGTTTAGCTAGATAATTGCTCCTAGTGTATATGCATGTATAAACATTCTGTGTTGTAAACTTCTATTTCAATTTATGATTTTAATTTTAATGTGAACTTGTGATGAATTTTGTAATGTGATCATGTACTCTGAAAGATGTATAAGTACTGAAGACAAAGACAAAGTTGTAGAATAGAGTAGTCACAGATGTAGAGAGGTTCCTTAGGAGCCGTTCATCCCTTCCTATTCTTTATTTTCCCTGCTTAGAATTTTTTCACTTAGAATTTTTCCTTTGTTAGAATGTTTTCCTTTTCCCCACTTAGGACCTTTCTACTTTTCCCCTTAGAAAGATTTCATAAGAAAATTTGCACACTTAGTAATAAACTCTATAATAACTTCTCTAAGTGCTTTTTCTTCCTGTGACCTCAGACTAGCAGGCATAAGTCAGGGCCCAACAGTTCTGAAACAGAACAAAGGTCACTTTGCCTAATCTTCTGTTGTTAGGCTACAGGTGTTAATCACCTAAGCCTGCAATCTTTTACCCTCAGAAGAAGTTTTTAGGACCTTTTAGAAGTTATCATCAGCATTTCAGTACAGGTTAGAGAGCCAGAAAGCCCTGAGAACCTCAGACATTAAAGCCATCAAGAGGGTCCTACCCTGTGCCCTGCCACTACCCTCAACATGCTGGAAGGCTCGAGGCACAGATCTATCAACAGGAGAGACCAAGACTGAAACACTCACATGTCATCATTCCTCAGGGTTACCTGCCAATGACTTGGTTGCAGGTTGACTACATTGGACAACTGCCTCTCTAAAAGAATAATGCTTCACCCTTACTGGAGCAGATATATTTCTGTCCATGGAGTTATATTTCCTTCATATAAATGTTTTTCCCAAAACCACAATGTTACAGAATGCCTTACATGCAGTTGGAGAGTCCTTTATTCACTATTTGGTATTCAACACACTATGGCATCTGATCAACAAACTTATTTCAAAGTCAGGGAAGTATGACAGTGGGTCCACAAAGTATGTTACGCAATTTATATCTGGAGTGCAGGAGATCCATTAGGGTTTCTATCGGTTCTACACAGTTTTTCATTAAAGTGTATTGGAAAAGGCAACAGCCTAATCCATACAGGGTGACAAAGGGCACAGATACATCAGAAATAAAAGTATGGGTCACTCTTCTAAGAAAAGGTTTACAATTTGCTGATGGACTGGTAGAGGAGGATAAAGGAACTACAAAATGAGAACTAGAGGAAGGTAGTTATAAATATCAGCTAAGGCAACATGAGTAGCTGCTCAAAACAGTATTCTATCATGACTGGTTTATTTTTATTTTCTTAATAATGCATTTATGTGAATATTTTTGTATTGCATCATCAATTTCTTTGTCAGGTGATATAACACCAACATAGAGAACATGAATGGTAATCATATTGAAGTTCAATATAACAGAAAAATGTTCTTTGAAAGACACCACCACCTATTCTTCATTTATAATATATTTGCGGTTGTCCATGCCTCATACTTAGTAGTGGGATACTATATGAATTGAACATGGGCAGTTCTTGTGAATGATGAGAAAATATTTGTGCATTCATGAAATCATCAGTTATTTTGTGTTTTGACGATACTGTTTCCTTGAAGTTACCCAACACCTTGGCCCCTTATCTTCATTGACATGTTTTCTCAAGCAGATCTCTAAGTCTTGAGTGATATTGTTCCTCTACAGAAACTGGTGGTAAGGAGATAGTCCTGAAGACAATCCTGACTTAATTCATCAGACAAAGACTGGTTCCCAACTGGAAGCCTTACCTCTGATGCCTTGAATTCAAGTTGCTAGAGAGTACACAACGTGCTACCAGACGAAAAAGTAAAGGGAATAAAGACTGAGTGTGACTCACACCATATAGACTCCTTCAATTCTACATGTACACTTAAAAACAAGCAATGTACCCTCTTATAATATTTTCCCTCAGCCAATGCTCAGGGAAAATTGAAGAAGATAGTGGGAAAGACCTTGAGAATCAAAAAGTGAGAATCTTGCAAGTGAATGTAAATCTTCTAGAAAGAGCATAGGTAGACCATGAAGTCACACCAATACTACCCCCACCATATGATCTCAAGAAGGAACACAACAGTGAGCATACCAAACTTCATGGAAGAAAGTTTCCAAGCTTTTAGCCTGCATAAGCATTTTCAGGAAAATGTAAATCGGGGAATATAAGTGGTTGACATAGCCAAGAAAGGGAAAAAAGATTAGCCATGTATTACCAAATGATAAGCAATCAGAATATAAAGCAATGCAATTAATTAAATAAGAGGCCATGTACATTTTAGGATTGCAGGAAGGGGTACAAAGGATATTGTAGAGAAGGAAAATGTAAAGAAAGAACAATTAAACTATAATGTAAAAAACAAATTACAAAATAGCAGTTAAAAATAAAGCAACAAACAATACTTTGAGGGGAAAATGACACTGAGTTCAACAACAGATGTTCAAAAATAATGTGTGTCTTTGTGTGTGTCTGTTTTCATGTGTGTAATATTAAACTCAAATAAAATTTCATTACTCCTACTCTTATAAAATTTATAATGATGCCATTCATCTAGAGTGAATTAAGTGTTCACAGACTTCACTGACTTTATTATGATAAATATATTGTGTATGACATTATTCTCACTATTGATATTTCTCACTAAATGAAAGGCATTCATTTCATAATAAAATGGTTTGTTTTCATGTAAAGTACAAGAGCCTTATATTGCAGACACAATCTGAACCCCAGGGTCCTTTTCATATATTGTACCCTTCTTAATATTTTACCTGATATTCTTAACATCTTCATAACACACTGTAAAGCTACCCAAAATCCTTTTCCTCTGTGATGGCCATCAACAATATGAAATGCTGTCATCATGATTCACACTCTACTAACATTCACCCTTATCTCTCCTTTTCAAATTGGTTCTTTTTGTTGTATCAGTAATTTATGATATTCCAAATTCCTAATGAGGCAATTTACCATTTTGCTAATGTCTTAGTTTCTGTTGCTGTAACAAAACACCATGGTCAAAAGAAAGATATGAGAAAAGTGTTGATTTCCTATGTACCTTGGCCACAGTTAAATGAAAGAAGCCAAGACAAGAACATGGATGCAGGGCCCAATTAGGGTCCATGGCATAATGCTTACTGTTTCCATTATATCTGTGTTGTCTACAATGCTATTTCTTACAGTGCCTACAACAACTTGCCTAGAGGTGGAACTTTCCACAAACAGTAGGATCACTTTATATTAATCAATAATTAAGAACATGGTGTACACACATACACATGTCAAAATGATGGCAGCCATTCCCCAATTGAGATTCCCTGTTCTCAAAGTTTAGGTTTGTATCTCATGAATGAACTCATTTTCCACCAAGCCTTAATCATTGGTATTTCATTATGCAGTGTTATCCTACTGTGTCATTAAGATCTTAGGATATTACTTAAATTTTTTTGTATGATTCAGTAGTACTTTTGTTATGACAAAGTAGAAAGAGGTTGAGTACCATCTAACACTTAAAACTATTAAAGTTTCAATAATGAAATTTAGCTTTGTAGTTCTGAAGAAAATTTGAATGTGGTGTAATTAAAATAACATAACATTTTGGGACAAATATTCACCCTAGCAACCCTGCACTAGAAGCCAAGATGAAGAAGACCTCCACAACTACCATGGTCTTCCCTCTTGTGCTGTGGTAGACAGGGAGGAAGGTGATCCAGACACTGCAGAACATCAGCATGCTGAAAGTTAGGAACTTGGCTTCATTGAATCTGTCAGGAAGATTCCTAGCCAGAAAAGCCACAGTGAAACTCCCCAGAGCCAAGAAGCCCAAGTATCCCAGGACAAAGTGGAAGGCAATGACAGAGCCTTTGTTGCAAATAATGATGATCTTCCTGTGTTCTGATTGTATATCTCTGTCAACAAAGGGAGGAGATGTTACAAGCCAGATCCCTCAGAGAACAAGTTGGATTAGGGTACAAAATGGGATGACCAACTTAGGTGCCCCAGCTGCCAGCATCCCTCTCATCCTATTTCCTGGAATAGTGAGCCTGAAAGCCATGACCACAGTTATAGTTTTGGCCAAGACTGTAGAAACAGCCCCTGTGAAAAATATTCCAAATGTGGTCTGCTGCAGGAGGCAGGTGGCCTGGTTGGGATGTCCAATGAAGAGCAATGATCAGAGAAAGCACAAGATGAGAAAAATGAGGAGGATGTAACTGAGAATGCAATTATTGGCCTTCACAATGGGAGTATCCTTGTACTTCACAAAAGTGATGAGTACTAGAACCGTCAGCACAGAGAAGCACAGGGCCATGCAGCCTAGAACCATCCCCACTGGATCTTCATAAGCCAGAAATGATATATAACATCATTACCTACCACAAAAAACAAACAAACAAACAAACAAAAAAACAAACCAGGAAACCATGTTCTCTATGGATTCTTTTT
>NW_021616151.1:0-9367 GCF_004785775.1 Grammomys surdaster
AGAGCAGAGTAAAAAAAAAATATTAAGGCCAAGTTGTGTGTGATTTCTCACACCTGCAATACCTGCATACAGGGGACAAGGCAGAAGACAGCAACAAGTGCCAGCCAGCCTGGTCTACAGAGCGAGTTCCATGTTAGCCAAGGCTATACGAGGAGAGCCTGCCTGTCTTAGAGCCTGGATTGCTATGATGACACACTGTGACCAAAGCAACTTGGAGAAGAAAGGGCTTATTTGGCTTACACTTCTATATGACTGTTCATCATTGAAGAAAGTCAGGACAGAAACTCAAACAGGGCAAGAACTTGAAGGCCTGCTGATGTGGAGGCCATGGAGGGGTGCTGCCTATTGGCTCCTTCCCCATGGCTTGCCTAGCCTGCTTTCTTATAAAACCCCAGGCCATCAGCCCAGGAATGACACAATCCACAATGGGCTGGGCCTCCCCCATCAAGTAATAATTAAGAAAAAATGCCCTACAGCTGGATCTTATGGAGGCATTTTCTCAGTTGATAACTCCTTTCAGCTAATTCTAGGTTGTACTGAATTAATATAAAACTAGCCAGCACACAGTCTCAATAGATTTCCCCCAAAAGATTAGATTCAGCTTTATGAGACTTAATGACAACAGTAGCTTAAAGATGAGAAGTCTTATTTAAAAGAAATTCTTTTTTAACTGGATTTCCTACAGTGTGACTTATTTCAAGAGAATGACATAATCTATTAGGAGTCTAAACAAACACTGGACAAGGCTCAAGAATGACAGATGCGTTTAGAACAATGTTCTTTGAGGTAATTGAACCAAAACTTCACTATTCCTGGCAAAGTTATTCTATTGCTTAAACACTTGTACGCTTAGCTGTGTTTATCAGAACAAAGTCCACTTTGCAACAAGTGACACAGAAGCCACCTTTTCATTCCCATCCAGTAGTGTTCTCCTCAAACGCTTCCATTTGGTTTTCTAACGCCACTGCCTCAGTTTCTCCTGGACTTGGGTGTGAGTGATAGTCACATCCATCCACTACTCCTCAAAACTACAGGAAAGCCCCATATACTTTTGTTTCTCCTTCTTAAAGGCTGGGGGTATACCGAACACATTCCATCTGGATGCCAAATGATCAAGCATTAAAATCCAAATTCAGCATATCAGTAGATGTCGACATTCAATAAGCCACTGGAATAATGAATAAACATACATTTTAATTTATATTTTCTTTTTGTTTGTTTGGTTTGGTTTTTGAGACAGGGTTTCTCTATGTAGCCCTGGCTGTCCTGGAACTCACTCTGTAGATCAGGCTGGCCTTGAACTCAGAAACTCACCTGTCTATGCCTCCTATGTGCTGGGATTAAAGGCGTGGGCCACCACTGCCTGGCTATAAGCATACATTTTAAAATTTAAACATTTATCAAGATTTCACTATTAGATTTTTTTCAAGAAATTTTGTATGTGTTTGTTTGTGTGTTTGCAGGGGCACATGCACATTGTGTGCACATGCATAAGAGGCCAGGGAACAACACAGGATGTTATTCCCTAGGTGTCATCCACTCTGTCTTTGAGACAAGGTGTCTTGCTGATCTGCGACTGACCAAGTAGGCTATACTGGCTGGCCAGTGTGACTCAGGGGTTCTCCTGCCTCTGTCTCAGCAGGACTAGAATAACAGGCATGCACTACCTAAGATCGCACACTCGGATAGCACACTGGTCTTCACACTTGCACGGCAGGCATTCTGCACACTGAGCTATCTTCCCAGCCCCTATCACTTACTTTTCTAAGAGTTTTAAATGTGTTTATCACATCACATTATCATTTGAGAAAAAAGAATCCTTAAACGTTTGGCTTAAATATATAATACAGGAAGCTCCTTTTTGGGGTGTCGGGGACAGTTCTCTAAGAGTTTCTCTGTGTAATGGCCCTGGCTGTCCTGGAACAAGGCTTGTCCTGCACACCAAACTGGCCTTGAACTCAGAGAAATCCATCTGCCTCTGTCCCCCAAGTGCTGGGATTAAGCACAGGCACCACCACTCCCTGCCTGGGCTTTCAGATCATAAGATAATTTTTAAAGTTTCTAAGTCTAGATAATCTTAAAACATGTAAAATATATGTCATGAGTCTCTACTGTATTCTTTTCGCTAGCACAACTGTTAAAGAAAACCTGTCTAAGCATGGTGGCACATAGCCAGGTTTACAGAAGCAGACATGGCAATCAGCAGGTTGTTACTGGCAATGACCCAATCCAGGTATTTCTCCAGGCCATTCTGTTCCAGGTAGCAGGTGAAATCATGCTTGGCAGACAGGCAGTACACGGATTGCTTTAAGTCAATCACTAGACAAACCAGTAAATCAGTGAGTATCTAATGGTTGGTCTTCTGCCTCATTTTTACTTCAGAGTTGTGACCATTTTATGCCTCTACTGTCCTTCAGTTATCCTAATTGTCAAGTCAGGCATGGTACTGCATACCTTCAATCCCAGCATGCGGGAGGCACAGTCAGGGCATCTCTGTGAGCTTGAGCCTACTTCTCGATTCATAGTGAGTTCCAGGCCAGCCAGGGAGACAGAGTGACACCTTATCTCAATTATAAATATATGAGATATATTATATACACATATATTTATAATATATATTATATATTGTATATTATTTATTATATTATATGTAATATATTATATTATATAAATATGTGTACCTATATATTATGTATTGTGTATTATATATTTTATATATATGGGTATTAATACTATACATTATGTATTTTATATGTATCTAACAGTACATATTCATATTTATATATTATATAATATATAATGTATACCTATTATATTATGTTTATTATACATAATATCTTGTATTATATTAAGTATAATAATAAATATATAATATATTTATATATGTAGATAGAGATTCAGTAGTACTTATTTATTTATAAGTGTTTGCCTGTATGCATGCATACCACAAGCTTGGTGACTGGAGGCTAGAAGAGGATATCCGATTTCCTGGATCTGGAGTTATGGATAGTTGTGAACTGCCATGAGGTGGAATCGCATGCAAATAAGTGCTCTTAACCTCTGAGCCCCCTCTCTCAGCTCCTGCCATAACACTCCCTATAGTGATAGACCATTAGAGCGTGGCTAAATGTCCAATAATGGGTCATAAATCAAACTATGGGGTTTGATAATATAACAGGAGATAGCCATGTGCAGGGTGGTGCACGCCTTTAACCCCAGCACACGGAGTCAGAGGCAGGAGGATCTGAGTTCAGGGCCAGTCTTGTCTACATAGCAAATTTGAAACCCTGTCTAAAAAAAGCAGCACTAGCTACTACAGTATAAATATGGACCCTCTGATATGAACAGATGAGCACTATATAATAGGTCAGATTATAAAAGAGAATACAAAGGATTCTCACTCTGCTTTCAGCTCAGCCAAACTCAGACCCATGTACACTCTCAGTATCTGCCCACCCATGTACTAAACCCTAATAACAGCGGCTAGTGTGGGCTGGCATCAAAGGAGGCAAACATACTGAGGCTTCTGGTGATAAGGGAAAGCAGGTCCACATCCTCAGGTGAGAGAACTCCGAGAACTTTCAGGGCACTCCCTGTCAGTCAGAATTATGTAGTGTAACTCTGAGGCCAAGAAAGTTACCAGACAGGAAACCAACCTCTTTGTCACACAGACTCTTGTAAGTACAGAGAAATACATGACACACATAATAGAAAATAGGAACAAAACTTACTGCAGTGGATAATCGAGAAGCTAATGTCATTTCCAAGTTCCCTTTAAGACCAAGAAGTGCGGGGACCAAAATGAAGACTTCTGTCACATTTTTGAACACCTCCCAGTGCTGTAAAACAGAATGGTTTCCCTTAGCACAGGACATTTCTAAAGACTCGGGGATTCATCCCAACCTTGCTTTCTCTTGTTGTTGTCACTGCTATGGAGATAGTATATCTCACCATGTGTCCTTGGGTGGCCTGAAAGTCACTGTGTAGACTAGGCTAGTCTCAAACACAGAGACCTAACTGCTTTGGCCTCCTGAGTGCCTAGGACTAAAGGCTTGGGACAGCACCCTGGATGCTTCACGGTTTTAAAGGACAGCACAGGTTATCTCATCATCGAACACGTTCAGGGATCACCACACCCTCCTGAGATCAGGATCTGACGACTTTAGACAATTCCGTTGGCATTGGTTCAACATCTGACATCACTACACCCCACTCTACAGCTAACACCAATAGCTACAACTAAGCCTGACATCCTGTCACTCCTCAGACTCACTCTCTCACATCTGTTTTTGTTGTTGCGGTTTGTTTGTTTGTTTTTGTTTGTTTGTTTGGCAGTCCTCAAGATGAAGTCCACAGCCTATCACATGTGGGGCAAACACTCTACCACTGAGCTGTATACCAGCCTTTGAGTTTTTAAGACAGCTCGGGCTGGCTATTAACTCACCACCATAGCCTAGGCCAGCCTTAAACTTGTGAGCCTCCTGCCTCTGCATCCCAAATGCAGGATGTCAGGCATGCAGCACAATGCTGTAACTTTACCATTTCATGATGGCAGAGTCCATGTTGTTAACGGTTAAGAACTCAGCTGTGGGACGGACTTCATCATCTGGACTGGAGTCTGGGTTCCAGCACTAGTTACAGCAGTCTCATAATTGATTAATTAATAAAAAATGGACAGTCAAGCATGGTGACACATGCATAATCCCAAAACGGAGAAGACAGAGGCAGTCCAGGGACCTAGAGCTTCAATAGTTGCCAGCCAAGTTGGTGAGTTTCAGGTGGAAGAGAGACCCTGCCTCATAAACACAATGAAAACAACCAAGGAAGATACTCAAGGTTGGCACACACACACACACACACACACACACACACACACTTGCACATACAGTGAAACTAAAGATAAAATCTCACCTGCACTATGTCCAAAACCATGCCAGCAGAAACCGTTCCAAACCCAGCCAGCAAGAATGGCACCAGTATCTGCAGAGCCATGACCCCACTGGACTCCTTTGGGAGCCTCTGGCTTGTTTCCACAATAACATCATCGCCCTCACTGGACAGATCTTCATCCTGTAACATGGCGGTGGTTTCCGAAGCCTCTCTTCCATCACAGTAGTTATAGCCGGCATAGTCGTCGTACTTGGGGCTGCAGCTGGCTGGAGCATGCCCACCGCTGCTGTGGAAGCCCTGCTCTGAGAACTCATGGTAGTCCAGATGTGGGTCTGATCGCTTGCTGAAGGTCTGTGCTGCACCTGACAGCCCATCCTGCCAAATGCTGTTCACTTTTTTATGCCTGTCTTCCTGATTTTTCTGGTAAATGACTGGCACCATGCTTAAAAGTAAGTTTAAAAACTTGTCAGATTGAATTGTATTTAAATTTAAAGTCCAATCTACAAAACCCCCTCCACTCTCTGGACTGGCACTTGTCTTGTAAGTGACAGGTCTTCCTTTACTGTGGGTCATATTGTCATCACAAAAAGCCCTGTATCCTTCAGACTCGAGCTTCCTGAAGCATAGAGGAACCAAAGCCACAGAAACGCCTGCTCAAATTAAGCCATTGACTGCTCTGTAGAAAATGTTTCCACCAGTAAAAAAATTCAGAAGTTTAAGAGAGGAATTCAATCTGCAAAGAAAAAGATAAAATGTAAAACTTAGATGAATTATACTTAGACTGATTTTCATACAAATATGGGAGTGATACTATATTCTATGAGTTGGATGCAGATCTGTTCTGTGACATAAAAGTAAGGGGTTTTTGTTTTGTTTTATAAAATACAGTACAGAAGCCAGTTGTGGATGTGCGTGACTTTAATCTCAGTACTTGGGAAGCAGAGGCAGGCAGATCACTGTGAGTTTGAAGCCAGCCTGGTCTATGTAGGGAGTTCCAAGCTAGCTAGAACTACACAGATCCTGCATCAAAAACAAAACAAACAAAAAATTTAAGAATGCTTTATAATCTACCTTGAATAAGAGTGCTTTTACTTTTATATAATTCATGTAACTGAAGCCCACCCATATGAGGTCTCTGACTGCCTCTCAAGATACAGTCATGAAATAAAGTAACAGCATTTGCTGGACACGGCAGTACCCTCCTGTGATATAAGCACTAAGGATACTGAGGTAAGAGGATTGCCCAAAGATAGAGGCCAGCCTGGGCTACATAGTGAGACCTTCTTTCAAACAAAACCACAAAGAGGAGGAGAAGAAGGAGGAAGAAGAGGAAGAAGAGAAGGAGGGGGAAGAGATGCCATGGCACCTACCACTACAGAGGACTGAAATTGAACATTGTGCTTGTTCCAGAGTTTTGGGACCAAAAAATTTAAATTGTCAATATAAAAGACACAATATACCATTATACTGTGTAAATATTAAATAATAAGCTATATTCCTTTATCTATAAGTTACTGCATAATAATTTCATCAGAATTCAAAGAGACAAAGATGACATTCACCATAAAAACATTTCATTGGTATCCTAAATACAGTATAAGACATTTATTCTACAGATAAATTTAGGTTAGCATCATCTAACATTCTCACATACATAAAAAATATCATTAAATTAACTTAAAAAATATATCCCTCTGATTATTTAGGAAATAACTCAAAAGAATGATTATAAATACTCAGGCCTCCATTTTGTAAGCCAACCAGAACAAAGTCTGGAATGCCCTCAAGTCTGCTGTGGTCTACAGCCTTCAAGTAGGTCTCTGACTAGCTGGCTAGTGACTGGAGTCTCAGAGGCCAGAAAGAACAGACACAGATAGATACTGGAGCTAGTCACCAAGTGGCACTGAGCTGCAAGGCCACAGACACCTGGGCAGGCAGCACCCAACTGCACAGTGACTTCATGGCCACACCTATCACAATGGGGCTAGAAGCTTCAGATGCTTCTCAGGAACATCTAAGCCCACTTCCATGAGAATCAAGGCAGCACTGAATTCATAGAGGACACATGGCCCCACTCCCCACCATACTGCTGACTTTAATGAAGACGCTCTGAGTCTTCAATCCTGGGACAGGAAGACTGACCACAACATATGACCAGAGGAGAAAGGGATGAGGGTTGGTAAGGCAAGCAGGTACTAAGGCTGCATTTCATTATTCCCTCTTTACTTATGGGAGAAACCTGGTAACTCATGAGACAACTCTTTCAGCATTGGCTCAAAGACCCCAGGTCTCCTGATTCAGAACATGATGTACGTATGGGTCCTATATCCTTTCTATATCCTATATCCTTCACCACAGGGTTATGGTACCGACTTCCTATGGAGCTGC
The DNA here is from genome assembly GCF_004785775.1 of Grammomys surdaster. Taxonomy (NCBI): domain Eukaryota; kingdom Metazoa; phylum Chordata; class Mammalia; order Rodentia; family Muridae; genus Grammomys; species Grammomys surdaster. Next base: position 7,279 of record NW_021616151.1, read on the forward strand.
TCCAGGAATCTACTGACTAGATTAAGTACCACAGTTGGACCTCCATGTTCCAGGATTGTTACACACTTCCAAATTCAGCCAATCATAGATGGAAAACATTTGGGGGGGGGATGTTATAAGGCCTGATGATATAGCTCATCAGAATGATTTTTACTTAAACATGCACTATGGCCTAGGTCTGAGGCCCAACACCACAGAAACTGGACATGGTGGTACAAGATGCAATCCCAGCACTAGGAGGTAGAGGCAGGAGAACTAAAAGCACAGACACATCTTCAGATGTACTGAGTTTGAGGCCAGCCTGGGCTACATGAGACCCCATCACAATGGTGGAAAAACAAGTGTCTGTACTGAATCTGTACTACGGGTTGCTCTTGCCCTCGGTCACTGAACAATACAGTAGACATACAATTTATGAACTCTAGTGGCTTGAATGAGGTTGGCCCCCAATCTGCGGATGCTTAGTCCCCAGTTGATGAGCTGTCAGGGAAAGACTAGGACTGGCCTCGTTGGAGGAGGCGTGTCACTGGAGAAGGGCTTTGAGGTTTCCAAAGTCCCCATCAGGGCCAGTGTGTCTCTTTCCCTGTGCCTGCTTGCTGATCAGCTACGTATCCAGCACCATGCCTGCCTGTGTGCTTCCACACTCCCTACTCTGATGATAAGGGACGTGTCCTCTGAAACTGTAAGCAAGCCCACCACTAAATGCTTATTTTGTAAGAGCTGCTGTGGTCATGGTGTCAGTCTGCAGCAATAGAATGGTGATTTAAGATGAGCCATTCCTATTATTTCAAGTATTCTAAGCAGTTTGAGAGCCTTTCTGTCAGCTTCTGTGGCACTGAGGACTGAACACACTGTTTCATGTTTGTTGTGTAAGCAGTCCACCTCTGAGACATCACCCCAACTGTTTCCACTTTTTTATGTTGAGACAGAGTCTTACCGAGTTGCCAAGACAGATCTCAAATTTGTAATCCTCCTGCCTCACTGTCCAGAGTAGTTGGGATCATAGGCCTGCACAACCAGACACAGATCTAAATTAGTGAGAGAAGCTGGGTTGTGGTGGTGTACACCTACCTTTAACCCCAACACTCTTGGGGCAGAGACCATCAGATCTCCTTGACTTCAAAGCAAGCCAGGTCTACATAGTAAGGAAAGGAGTGGGGAAGAGGATATAAATCAGAAGCTGCACTTTCCCTAATATCCCTGGTGATTTGCTTACACCATCAAGTATGAGAAGCACTTTCTAACACATTCGATAATCTAGTCTGTCCTCATGAGACCAAATGTGAATACGGATTTGTAAGTAAACAGTGTGAATACACACTCCTCCTAGTGGGGGAGTGGGAACAGTGGGGGACAACCTGGAACAATCTACTAAAAAAGAAGCAGCACACACCCTACAAGCTAAGAACTGCACTGTAAGCACATACCCTGAAGAAACTCAGTGCTTTACACAGAGACAGACAGAGACAGACACAGAGACAGAGACAGGAACACATTGGGATGGTTCCATGAGAAGATTCAATACAAGTTACATGATAGTGGTTTTGTTTGAGCAATGGTATAAAAGTGTAGAGTCCTTCAAGGGTACTGTTTGTTTCTTAAGCTGCATGGTCTGTGCAAGCTTGTACTACTGTTCTGTGACTTGTGCAAACATCTTTAAAAAGTGCTTGGCCCATTAGTTAATAGCACTTGTTGCTCCTGCAAAGAACCCAGGTTCAACTCCAGTTCCAACATGGCTGCTCACAACCACCTATAACTCCAGATCCAGGGGGATCCAACACCCTCTTCTGATCCTCGCACACAAGACCCCATGCACCGTGAACATGTACGTATATACATATAGATAAAACACTTTTAATAATAACTGTAAGTTTTTTAAAAGTGTTCCAGTCTGAGTGGTGCTGTGGTAGATCTTATCATTAGTCCTGACATTGCTCCCTTCCTATGAGAGGAGGATGATCTCTACCTGTTGCCATGGTTTCCTGGACACTGAGGAGGATGACACATCTTCATCTCCGCTGGCATCCGGTCTAGCCATATGATTCATTTTAGCTGATGGAAAGGCAGCCACCACACATACCAGGAGGAG
>NW_021616152.1:0-4038 GCF_004785775.1 Grammomys surdaster
CATGTACACCTGCAAGCCAGAAGAGGGCACTAGATCCAATTATAGACATTTGTGAGCCACCTGGGGATTGAACTCTAATATTTTTACTTGTGAGTCTAGCCTTTAAAGGCTCAACCATCGCTCCAGCCACAACTATGTATTCTTATTGGAATTTTCTGTGCTACAATCTGCTTAAGATATAACTGAGGTCCTAAATATTGAAAAGATATTGCCTTTGAATCTTTTCTGGAGCAACAAGCACTCCAAAATTTTAAAGCTCATTATATGAGAGCAAAGGCTTATAGAAAAACTCCTTCAGAGAGATCAGCCAATAAAATATACAATGAATAATATACACTGAGAGATTCAAACGCTTCACTTTTTGTAGTAAAGCAACAACAAATTTTTTATATAGTCTAAGGCTATTAATCATTCCTTGGGACAAACCTTTCTAATGGTATCGCTTCATGGGTTCTCAAAAATTACAAGCAAATTCACTCAGTATAAATCTCTCACCTTTACTAGGATGTAAAGGAATGGTATGAAAACAATCTTCTAAATCTATAATAATTTTATATGCATTTACTGGAATGGCAGCTGGGGTAGGCAAGTCAGGCTGTAGTGCCCCATTAATTTCATAAATCTTAAGTTTGAACTTTGTTTTGGATTAATTGAATAACCAATTCCTTTTAGCTGAGTGATACTATCAGATAAGGCCCAAGTTGAAGGCCAATCTTGTCCTCTCTTACTCTAGAGCAATTCTTTTGTTAGTAGGCACAGCTATAATGCCATGGAGGGAAGCAGGCACAATTTTAATTCCTCCAGCATAATCATCATCTCTAACTCCTGGCCCATAATCTGTTTTTTGTGAATGTCTTTTGGGTCTGAAGCTGAGGCCTCCCTCTCAAGGAACAAGCAAGGCAATAAACAAATTCCAGAAAACACCCTTCTAGGGCCTGGTCATGATGATCAAGACAAAAGGAATGTCTGTCACACAAGCTTCTGCTTCACCCACTGTGCTCAGAGTCTGAATTCAAACCTGAATGTTCTTAATCTCGGCTTATATCCTGAGGCCTGGCCCAAAGATTATCCTTCACACACCATGGACAAATTTCTGGCAAGTGACCTTGGTGACCTGATTGTTGCTCGTGCCTTTGTTCCTGGGACAGTCATTTTTAAAATGACCCATATCTCCACATTTAAAACATCTTTTATCTTCATGGTTCTGTGAAAGCATTGCTTGCACAGTGGTCCCTTGTAAGGCAGCAGCCACGGCCAGACCCTGATTGTATGAGGGCCCAATTTCAGTGCAAAGACAAATGTATCCATGTATGTCTGTGCTTTGTATGGTCAGATAGCTTTGCAGCAGGCTGCATTAGCATTCTCATACGCCAATTGTGTAACAAAAGGAAGTCTTGCTTCAGGATCTCCAAAAATTCTACCAGCTGTTTTCAGCAGCCTGTCCACAGATTCCTGAAGTGGTTCACCAGGGCCTTGTTTAATATCAAATACATTCCCACTAAGATCCTCTTTAGTAGGTAATTGATTCCAAGCACGGCGGGCAGCCATTGCAATCTGTGTATATACTCCTGTAGGTAGCTCAACCTGATTAGCATTACCTTCATATTGACCTTCTCCTAGAAGCATGTGAATATCCCTGTGTTGTGATAAATCTCCAACCCAAATAAGACCAGTCAAGGAAAACATAACTCAATAATTATGGATATAAACTGCATGCCTAGATTGGGCAGATTTACCATTACACCACTGTATTCCAGCTATGAGAACCCTTATAACTTAGGATTTAACTGGACAGAAGGTTCCAGGAAGTCATCTGTGTACAGACTCACTCCTCCTCTGCAGCCCCTTCCAGGAAAGTGGAACTAGCATCAAAATACAAGGCTGGGGCTATCCAAAACACTTCCCCCTTTTTGTCCAATTAAAAGACTCTTTTCTCTCTGATATAAATTGAACACAAACTATATTACCAGGTTGTAATTGTTAAAGTGCATGATAGACCTAATACCCAGTCCATCATTTTTGTTAACTAAATAGAACCTCTGCCATCTCTCTTAACTAAAAGACTTAGTTCTGAACCTGGCCAATGTCCTGTCTTTAGAATGAATGCCATCTGAAAACCAATCTCTCAAAGTAAATAGCCTGTGTTGGCTGTGAGACTATAAGTCTTCAACCCCATCAGAAATCCAGAATGACTGAATTAACTGAAGATATGGGAAGCTCAAAGCATGGCTTCCAAAACTTTGCCAGTTTTATCTAGACCGCTGAACACCTGGACAGTCTCTTATTTCAAAACATTGGAGCATCTGGTCTTCAGCCTTCTGGCCCAGAATCATATGACAGACATAGTAATGCAGAATTTTTAAGGGCTGATTACTCTGTCTTGGCAGATATAATCAGTCGACCATTCTGCAAGTGTGTCCATTTTCTGGACAGTACTTTTTCTGTAGATGAAATGAGGTGAGCTGGGAGGTGGTGGCGCAGGCCTTTAATCCCAGCACTTGGGAGGCAGAGGCAGGTGGATTTCTGAGTTCGAGAGTTCGAGGCTAGCCTGGTCTACAGAGTGAGTTCCAGGACAGCCAAGGCTACACAGAGAAACCCTATCTCGAAACCCCTCCCCCCCCAAAAAAAAAGTAATGAGGGAGTTCTTGCCTAGTGGCTGTCTCACCACAACTGGAGTAACTCCAAAAATGCTCAATTTCTTCTTAGAATCCAAGACAGGGAAGCTATCAGGAGCAGACAGGTCTCTAATCAAAATGAACATTAATACAGAAATGTTAATAACATCACTTCCATGGACTTCTGACATTTTTGAAAACCAACTATCTATATAAAGCAATCTGGACTGTTGGCCATTAACTCCTCTCAGCTATTTCTAATTAAAATCTAGAAAAAAACCCTAACAATAAACTCAGAGCCATGCAATTGCTATAGGCCCTTAACTCACAGACTAACCATCTAAAATCAGTTTTTTTTTTTAAAGTTTTTCGAGACAGGGTTTTTCTGTATAGCCCTGGCTGTCCTGGAACTCACTCTGTAGACCAGGCTGGCCTCAAAGTCAGAAATCTGCCTTCCTCTGCCTCCCAAGTGCTGGCATTAATGGCGTGTGCCACCACTGCCCTGCTCAAATCAGTTTTTAAAAAGTTAAAAAAGGACTGGATCTAAGCCTTGTATTTCTAAATGAGTTATATAGGCACATTGCATGTATGAGAGTAACAATATTAATTCCACTTTTATATCAATAAAAAACCTCATACCAGTGAAAACCTTAAATCTGTACAAAATAAATTCTATAACATCGTAAGTGATTATAGCTTCAACTTTGTATCAATTATAGAGATTTCTACCAATGTAAGATATACCTATGTAATGTTTCACTTAAGTGTAAATTTGCTAACCTATCCCTATTTGTCTATTTCTATGATTTCTATGATACTACTATATCCTCCCTTTCTTTCCTCCCTCCCTTTTACCTAAGAAGGAAGGATAGAGAAGAGGACTGGAAAGGTAGACATCCCTGAGTTTAAGCTCTCTAGTTACTTCTCTGTTCAAAGCTACATTTGTAAAGTATCCTTTAAATGACAACATATGTATAATTTCTCAAATAACCAGAACCATACACCCCAACATAAGGAACTGGGATGATGATCTCATTTTGTCTGCTTTCAGCTGAATTGGGGTGAAGAATTCCCATTTGGGGTCCTAAAGGGAAATAGGAAAATTGGCTTAGTCAAAGGAGAGCTAGCAGCCATCATTTGCCTTGCAGTCACTATGTGCTGAGAAAGTTCATTGCTTAGCTATCATTGTTACTGTGACAGGCAAGCTAGCTGTTCTGGAAAAGTTCTGGAAGCAAGTCTTTAAAAGAAGCAGCTTCACCGGGCAGTGGTTGTGCATGCCTTTAATCCCAGCACTTGGGAGGCAGAGGCAGGTGGATCTCTGAGTTCGAGGCCAGCCTGGTCTACAGAGTGAGTTCCAGGACAGCCAGGGCTATACAGAAAAACCCTGTCTCAAAAAAACAAAAACAAACAAACAAAAAAAAAA
>NW_021616152.1:4138-18907 GCF_004785775.1 Grammomys surdaster
AAAACAAAAAAAAAAAAAAAAAACGAAGCAGCATTGACATAGCTGCAATAGAATCAAGCACGAAGCTGGAATAATAGGTCCTGGAGTCTCAGCATCCCCGAGTATGAATCTTTTTAGGGCTGTCTTTCTCTTCTTTCATCTTGCAATATATAAAGCAGGTGGTACTTCTGTAAGGACATTCACATGGAGCATGCAGGGTACACAGCTTTGTCAATGAAGATAAAGAAAGAAAGATGACTGCCTTTTTTCAGGTTAGTTTGATCACTAACCAAACTGTAATATAACTTTGTATACATGCCCTCATAAAGGATGGCATTTATCAACAAGTCATTAGAAATTAGTACCCAATAAATGTTCTTGGCTTTGTATAGACATTCTAGTCCCAGCGGGTTCCAGAGCTGTCTCCATATAAGAGACATAAGCATCATCATATATACACCACCTATTTAGTTGGTTGTGTTAGTCTCCCTTTTCTTCTTCTGTGTCACCAAGGTCTTCAGGAGGTCTCCCTTTGTCATATCTGATTTTTATCAATTTGGAAGGAACCCACAGCTTTTCTTTTCTTGTGGAAAGATAGGCATAACCTCTCCCTCAGTGTAACACATTTCCCACTTTCCATTCTGATGTCAGACTATCCTTAATATAAACAGGTTGATTTAGTTAAGTAGTGTTTTCCACCATCCAATGTCTCTCAGCAGCTGTGGTGCTTTGTTCATTAGCATTCAAAAATTTTAAGGTTAATAAAGCACTATGTAATCTGTCTTTGGGGGTTCTTGTTGACCCCTTTTGCCTATTAAGCATCTCCTTTAGAGCTCGATTATATCTCTCCACAACTGCTTGTCCCATAGGATTGTGTGCTATGCCTGCAACATGTTTTATATTATAATATGTAAAAAAGTCTTCATCTTATTAGAGATATATGCTGGACCATTGTCCATTTTAATTTGTATGGGTATTCCCATAATGGCCATGACTTCTAACAAATATGTAATTAGAGAATCAGCCTTTTCTGACGCTAAGGCAGTTGCCCATTGAAATCCTGAATACGTGTCTATAGTATGGTGCACATATTTCAGTTTACCGGACTCTGTAAAATGAAAGATATCCATTTGCCAAATGTCATTTCTTTGGGTACCCTTAGGGTTAGTTCCTATAGGCAATGGAGTTTGGTTATATAATGAGCAAGTAAGGCATGGCCTCACAATTTCCTTGGCTTGTTGCCAAGTGATAGAGAACTCTTTCTTTAAACCTTTGCTGTTAACATGGTGCCTTTTGTGGAATTTTGAAGCCTCTAATACTCTTTCTATCAATACCTGGTGGATTTCATTATTACCTTGTCCCAGAGGGCCTGGCAGATCTGTATGGGATCTTATGCATGTTATATATAGTGGGTAACTCCTATTTCTAATCATTTGTTGTAGTTGAATAAATAGTGAGGTCAATTCAAAATCATCCTGAATAAGTTAAGCAGTCTCTATGTGTAAAACAACCTTTCTGCATATTCAGAGTCAGTTAATATATTAAGAGACTCTTGAAAATCTGACAACACCATGCTTACTGCATATAATTCAGATTTTTGAACTGACTTATAGAGACTCTCAGCCACCTTACTTATGTCTTCTGATTTACATCCTGCCTTTCCTGTTTTACTAGCATTAGTGTAAAATGTACGGGGCTCCAGATATTGGAGTTCCCTTTATTATATGAGGAAGAATCCAATTAGTTCTTTTTATGAACTGAAGCCGCTTGCTTTTAGGGTATCTGTTGTTAATCTCTCCCAAGAAGTGACTGCATGCTCTTTGCCAATGTTCCTCTTGTGCCCATAATGAGGCAATTTCTGCATTAGTAAAAGGTACAACAATTTCAGCCTGGTCCATTCTGACTGATTGTCAAAGTCTCATTTTTCCTATTAGTATCCATTCAGAGACCATCTCAATGTAGATTTTTAATTTCTTACCCTGTTATGAGCTAAAAATATCCATTCTAAGACATAATCTTCTCTCTTCATGAGAATTCTTGTAGGAGAATGAGTAGAAGGTAAGATAACTAAGATGCAGGCCATCTTTGGATCAATACAATCTAGATCTGTGTATCGTGTAATTTTTTTCTATCAAAACTAACTCCTTCTCACCTTCAGGTGTTAGTTTTCCTGGGCTATTTAAATCTCTATCACCTTGTAAGATTTGAAATAAATTACTCTGCTCTTGAGTGGCCAAGCCAATTGCTGGCCACAGCCAGTTGATATCTCCCAGTAGCTTCTGAAAATCATTAAGGGTCCTTAACTTGTTTCTTCTGATTTGTACCTTTTGTAGCTTAATGCTTTGTAGACTTATTTTATATCCTAGATAATTAATAGAATCCCCTCTTTGTATTTTTGTAGGGGCTATTTTTTTTTTAATTTTTTTTTATTTATTATATGTAAGTACACTGTAGCTGTCTTCAGACACCCCACAAGAGGGCATCAGATATCATTACAGATGGTTGTTAGCCACCATGTGGTTGCTGGAATTTGAACTCATGACCTCTGGAAGAGCAGTCAGTGCTCTTAACCACTGAGCCATCTCGCCAGCCCCATGTAGGGGCTATTTTTAATCCCCAGCAAGGAAAGGTTTTCTTTACTTCACCAAACATTCTTTCCAAGATATTACTATCTGGATCAGCGAAAAAAATATCATCCATATAATGATAAATAATGGATTCGGGAAATTGTTTGCTAATCATCTCCAGTGGCTGTTGTACAAAGTATTGACACAAGGTAGGGCTATTTAACATTCCTTGTGGTAAGACTTTCCGATGATATCTTTTAACTGGGTGACCTCTATTGAAGGTAGGTACTGAGAAAGCATACCTTTCCTTATTGCATTCATGTAGAGGAATCATGAAGAACCAATCTTTCAGATCAATCACTATGATGGGCCATTCCTTAGGCAACAAGGAAGGCAATAGGATCCCAGGCTGCAAGGAACCCGTAGGCTGAATACTCTTATCAATTGCTCTGAGATCTGTCAACATCCTCCATTTTCCAGATTTCTTTTTTTTTCTTTTCTTTTATTTTTGTTTCTGTTTGTTTTGTTTTTGTTTGTTTGTTTTTCAAGACAGGGTTTCCCTGTATAGCCCTGGCTGTCCTGGAACTCACTCTGTAGACCAGTCTGGCCTCGAACTCAGAAATCTGCCTGCCTCTGCCTCCCAAGTGCTGGGATTAAAGGCCTGTGCCACCATTGCCTGGCTCAGTAGTTGCATTTTCAAAGGCTAGAGATTCATTCATCATCTTTCTTGCTACTGAATCTGATACACTCCTTTCAACAGCTGAGGTTAGCCTTTGTAAAAAGTCAGGGAAGCTTTCTTTTGGACCTTGTATGACTTGAGTAAATGTTTCCAGGCTTTTCCCTGATTCTGAGACTTTGTCCTAGGCCTTTAAGGCTGACAATCGAGACAATGCCAGAGTTTCTTCATCATATACAGCCTGCACATCTACCTCAGCAAAGCGACCTTCACCAAGCAGTTGGTCTAGGGAAATCTCTCTTCCCCTGGCTTTATTTTGTGGTGATAGCTTCCTCGCCTCATCTCTCCACCATGCAACCCAGTGTAAATTTGCAGCAGGTTCTAGTATTGCTCTTGTCATATCTTTCCAGTCTTGGGGGATTATTCTATTTTTAATAGCCCAAAAGTCAGGATTTGTTTTACAAACGGTGAGTGCATTCCAAAATTAGTGACACTTTCCTTAAATTTTCTCAGATCTAACACATCCACAGGTTGTCATTCAAATTCCTGATAACCGTGTCAATTATCAACATCTGGAGGTCTTTCTTGTATATTAACTGGATAAACAAAGTTTGTTTTCTAATAACCCTTGATTGATTTTCTCTAGTTTCTTCTGTCTCTACCTGAGTATTTTCCTTAACTGAAATTTTAAATTTCTCCATTAAGGTCTGTGTCCATGGTTCATATCTCTCCTTTTGTCACTCTTCCTGGTCCTTGAGTTCCTGTAGTCTCTGTTCGAGGTTATGCATCAATATCTTGAATTTTTCCTTATATTGTAACTCTGATAGTTTAGTGTCCATTTTATTTTGATTGATTAATTTTAAAAGGTTATACTCCAAGTCTTGCTTCCATTCTTCATTATTTTCTCTCTGCTGCTCAGTCTGATCTGTGAGCTGCTGCATCTTCTGTTCTAGCATCTTTTCTAGCTCCTGTCTCCCACTTTCATTTTCATCTTTCTGTCTCTTATTCTGATCTATAATATCTTGTGTCTTCAATTTTACTGTTTCCTCTAAGCCCTGTTGCCAAGATATAAGTTTCTTTTTCTGATGTTCATGCTGCTCTATAATTTCCTATATTGTCTGTTCTAAGCCCTGCTTCCATAATCTTAGTTTCTCTTTATGTTGTAATTGAAATATTGCAGCATCTGCCTTTTTTTGATTTGCTAGCTTTGGTAAATTATTTTCTAGACCTTGTTTCCAAATTTTATCTCTATCTCCTTGCTGTTGCTTATTTTTACTAATAAAATCCTGAACCTTTAGTTCTAGTGTTACTTGTAATCTTTTTTCTAAGGCAAGGAATTTTTTATCTAGGGCCCTATCTTTTGAGACGACATAGTAAATCAAGAGAATAAATATTGCAATACTGATAAAAGATAAGGTGTCTATTTTCCCTAAATAGATTCCTGTCAAACCATTCAAAATATCATCACATAAAACCCAAAAGATATTTATTGTATTTCTCATCTTTAAGTATCAAAAGGTTGTATATCTTTTATATATCAAAGAATTATCTGGTCCAGAGCCTTCAGTTCACTGTTTCTGCCTGAATACTACCTCTTAGGCAGTTGTGTTCTAGGTTCACCTGTCCCTCCTTGAAGTTTTTACAGAGTGCTGATTAAGCCCAGCTGCAGGCTCAGGTGCTGCTCCTGACCCTGGCCTTAGTTCTCTGTCTGGGGGTTGGGGGAGGGAGCCTCTCTGTGGTTGTTTGTAGGGCCCTCAGACCCACTAAGCTTTCAATACATGCTGGTGTAGCCTAGAAGCTGCCTGAACTGTATTCAGGGGTTGAGGGGCAATGAACTTTTATCTCAGGTTAGTTGAGTTCTAAGCAATAAGTTGGGTGCCAATTTGTTGCAGTAAATCTCCAACCCAAATAAGACCAGTCAAGGAAAACACAACTTAATAATTAAGGATATAAACTGCACAGCTAGATTGGTCAGATTTACCATTACACTACTCTATTCCACAGCTATGAGATCCCTTATAACTTGGGATTTAATTGGACAGAAGGTTCACAAGAAGTCACCTGTGTACAGACTCACTCCTCCTGTTCAGCCCTCCTAGGAAAATGGAACTAGCATCAAAATACAAGGCTGGGACTATCCAAAATATTCCAGTCTGCATTGCCTTCCTGAACACTCATCATTGCGGTTCTCTTACTTGAATTGCGCCATTCTGAGCTCTAAAGGAAGTAATCTCCTCCTGACAAAGTAGCCTTACATTTAGTTTTTCAATATTGGGGCATTAAATTTGCTTCTATTACTGTATCCAATAAAGCTTGTGTGAAGGGGGCAGTAGGCTCATACTTTGCCACAGTTGTTTTTAATTCTTTTGTCTCTTTGAACTCCAGTCCCTGATATTGTCTGACTCTTTTGTTCTGCTGGTCAATTATATGAACTATAGGCAAAGCTAACATGTCAGATGTACCTTGCCCATCCCTGTAGGGCTGATTCACATCTCTTTCTAACGGTGTTTTGCACGTCTCAGAATCATTGCTCTGTACCTGATAGACAATTTAACCCCTGTAGCTCATTAGTCAATTTCTGCAGCTTAATTTCCATCTCTAATTTATATACCTCATGTCCATCTGGGCAGCATTTGCTGCATCAAAGACTATAGGTAGAGCAGAAGGTGTATAGGAAGGTCTTTTTAAAAAATCTGCTCCCTCCTCTGGGTCTAATTCATCATCAGAATCTCCAATTTCTTTAATCTGTGCTGTAAAAGGTATACTAGGTCTCTACTTCTCTGATTTAGAGTTGTGAGACCCTGTTTCTGTAAAAGTGCTCAGTCTCTGGTAGGCGTTCATGAATCTCTTCAAGCTGTGCCTGGGCAGCAGCTAATACCTGCAAGGTCTTTTTATTTATTTTATTAGCAATAGCATCTTTTATAAGTTCCCAGACACAGAGGGTCTTAGGATCTGCCTGGGTGGTTCTCAAATCTTCTCCGACTGTTTTCCAGGTTTTCATATTCAAAGTTCCTTCTTGTGGCAACCATGGGCAGCATGAATCTATTTGAGGCAAGAATTTTTCTAACATATGATTTGAAAACCCTGCTCCTCCTGCCTGGAGCAGCTCTTTTAGGCTTTGGGAAAATGCCGGTTTAGAATTCTCCTGTCCCGGGCTGGAGAGATGGCTCAGTGGTTAAGAGCACTGACTGCACTTCCAGAGGTCCTGAGTTCAAATCCCAGCAACCACATGGTGGCTCACAACCATCTGTAATGAGATCTGATGCCCTCTTCTGGTGTGTCTGAAGACAGCTACAGTGTACTCATATATAATAAATAAATAAATCTTTTAAAAAAAAAAGAATTCTCCTGTCCCATGTTTCGATGTCACCCCCTAGGTGAAATCTGTGTCAGGTCAACACCTATTCAGCCTAGATCATATTCACTAAAAACACACTTGGAACATGGCCTCCAAAAGATCAGTAGCACAAGTATCAGAGTTTGTTCATTTCGTACCAAGTGTGGGATACTCTTCTTCTTCCGTTTTCTGTGGAGCTCCACCTAAGACAGCATTTCTCAGCGGGTCCCCCATTTTAAGTCCCCTCACTGGGGCACCACCTGTAGCCACCTGTGGCCACAGATCAACTGGGTTCAACTGAAAGGGAGGCTGGAACTGCAAAAGGCATGCAAGGTCGAGAAAAAAGATGAAGCCAAGACAAAGTTCTCTGATCAAGGCTCCAAGTTTAATATTTAGCGCTTCTAATTTAAAAGGGAAGCCCCACCAAACCCCTTCTTGTTTCAGCCAGAGATGAGTGGGGGAACCCATCCTTTGTCACAGCTAGAGATGTCTCAAGACAAGCTCAGTGGGCAGTTTACTTTTCTACGTTCCTGTAGCAGGTTGTACCTGCAGTCAAGGTTGGTAACTCCACCTAGGTCCTATTATTTGATCTATTGTGGTAAACAAGGTCTTTCAGGCCTGCTCAAGGCTGAGAGGAGGGCACATGATCACACCAACATCTAAGCAGGATACACCAGTTTACACTCTTTATTTATATTTTTCCTTTTATCAAAAAATATTATACAAATTAGTTGGAGTTTGCAAGGTTCCAACTCCTAAGTTTATGTTGCCCTTGCTGCCAGTGCTTTGAGATCACCCAACTCACACAAAGCTCAGCCTCACTGATCACTGGCTAGCTATAGTCAAACCTGAATTTCCCAGGAGTGTGTTAGGATCAAGTTCTTTGCAGCTGTGCTGGCATCTATAGGGTCACAGAGACTGCAAGATTTCTGCCCAGATACTTCTGGCTTTCAGAGTCTCTATTGAGAATTTTATGTATTTATGATAGGTCTGCCTTTACATGTTACTTGGCCTTTTTTCCTTTCAGCTTTTAATATTTTTAATTTTATTTTCCATTTGTTCTCTATACTTAGTGTTTTAGTAAATGGTAAGAAATTTTTCTTTTCTGATTGAATTAATGTTGTGTTCTAACCTATATATCTAGGCATTTCTTTATGCAAGTTAGAGAGATTTTCTTCTATGATATTGTTGAAAATATTTTTGGATCTTTGAGCTGGGAATCTTCCTCTTGTATTCACATTGGTCTTAGAATTTTTAATTTCATGTTGTACCAGATTTCCTGGATCCTTTGTGTCAAGAACTTTTTGCATTTGACAATTGCTTTGACAGATGTACAAATATGTAATTATAAAGTTTTTGCAATAAAAATTACAAAAATTGTGTACAGCAATAAGAGTATTCTATTTGTTTTCCTTTACATTGTAAATCAGCAATGCATACATTTTTAAGAAATCACAGAATAATAACAAACTAGATAATTATTATTTTGCGGGGGGGGGGGGTGTTTCGAGATGGGTTTCTCTGTGTAGCCCTGGCTGTCCTGGAACTCACTCTGTAGACCAGGCTGGCCTCAAGCTCACAAATCTGCATACCTCTGAATCCCAAGTGTTGGGATTAAAGGCGTGTACCACCACTGCCCAGAAAACTAGATTATTATTGATGACAGTGGACTGAACCTCTGAACCTGTAAGCCAGATGCAATTAAATGTTGTTTTTATAAGAATTGCATTTGTCATGGTGTCTGATCACAGCAGTAAAATACTAAGACAAGAAGCAATAATTAGCCAGGCAGTGGTTTCTGAGTTTGAGGCCAGCCTGGTCTACAGAGTGAGTTCCAGGACAGCCAGTGCTACACAGAGAAACCCTGTCTTGAGAAACCTAAAAAAGAAGAAGAAGAAGAAGAAGAAGAAGAAGAAGAAGAAGAAGAAGAAGAAGCAGAAGAAGAAGCAATAATTAAAGTCATGGGTGCACACACCCACACAGAATCAACCACACAAACAAACAAACAAACAAATACTCACCACAAAAGTCTGTTTGAAAAGACAGATCCACAGTCACTATGATAGTATCACCCTACATTTTATACATATAAGAACGTTTTCAAGTGGACTCACCATATAATGGAGGAGACAATGCTTCAATAAGACATCTTGTGTTACCAAGTAAGATGTCTGCCATCTTGAGAGTGAGGAATGGATTACATCATGTTGGGTCATTCGCCATAGAGTTTTGTTTTTGTTTTTGTTTTTTGATTCCCACAAACATCACAGACTATTGCCAAGGCTATTGGTTACATCCATAAGTTGATAGTAGGACCCTGTTCCTGAAGATCTCATTTACTTATGTCCTTGAACACTAATGCATTAGGCTGGTACCCAACTGGAAGCTCCACTGCTACTGCAAGCACTGATGGTCCTGGAAGGTACTTTGCATGCTACTGGAGAAGAGTCTTCATGGATATCGACTGTCTACAAACTCTGTGACCCACAGCTAAATTTTCCTGCAAGATATAGTGGGGCAATAGCAGCACAAATGTTATGAGAATAACCAACCACTGTAATAAGAATAAGGTTAAGGTTCTCTACATGAAATCAAACATATACCAGACACTGCTGAAGTGGCCAAGAACCTGAATCTAATAGTTCCCTGGCATAGAGGTACACCTACTGCTGTTATATTATTATACTACTGTACAGCCCTGGCTGTCCTGTATCTCACTCTGTAGACCAGGCTGGCCTTAAACTTGGAAATCTGCCTGCCTCTGCCTCCCAACTGCTGGGACTAAAGGCGTGTGCCACCACTGCCTAGCTTTTATTTATTTATGTATTGTATGTATGTATGTATGTATGTATGTATGTATTTATTTATTTATTTTATGTATATGAGTACACCATTGCTCTCTTCAGACACACCAGAAGAGGGCATCAGACCCCATTGCAGATGGTTGTGAGCCACCATGTGGTTGCTGGGACTTGAACTCAGGACCTCTGGAAGAGCAGTCGGTGCTCTTAACCTCTGAACCATCTTTCGAGCCCAATACAATGATTTCTAAAGGCATATTGCTTCCCCTATAGACTAGAATACTGCTGAATCTGCTTATGGTTGTAGAGTTACTGTCACTTTTCTATTACTGATTGCCCAGATTGACTTTTAATCCCTACTTAATGTTTTCCACGCTGTATACCTTTTTCAGGATATATCACATCCGCTCGTAGAAGTAGCCAATTGGTGCAACACAGTCCAAAGTACTGTTGTCTGGGTTTACCAGTCAGATTGCCACATCTTCTCTGAAACTGGACTCAGGAACATGATGCTTACTCTTGACAGCCAGAGGAGCTGGCTTTCTGATCTTGCTGAGGTTGGTCTGGGGCTCCAGCTTGTGCTTTGGGAATGCATACCCTCCAGTGCTCACTAAGTCAGTGCCTTGGCACATGGCCGGTCCATGCCCCCACCCTTCCATGGGTGCCAGCATTTCAGCACCTTCCTGCCGCAGCTGTCCCTTCAGGGCTGTGTCCTCTAAGTTGAGCTACAGGGGAAAACACAAGGTCCCAGCACCCAGAGAGCCTTGGACACTCCTGTGACCACTAGGCTAGTGAGAATGTTTGGGTGAGCTCAGTAAGTGCTCAGGGTCCTGTCAGGTTAAAAGTATCTGCAAATTACCTAATTTCAGTATGAAGCCAAAAACCAAAACAACCAAACAAACAAACAAACAAACAAAATTTGTTCTCTAAAGGCGTTATTTAATTGGCAATATTATGGGTAACCTTCCATGTAGAATAGACTGTTCAGTCCACTTCCTGTTCAGTACTGTTCTGTGAAATTATCCAGCTTGGGCTCCAGTAGGAACCAGGGGAATGCCTGTAGAATGCTGTGTGCAGAGCACAAGACAAGAAGGAAGTCCTGACTCAGTGAGCACAGGGTCCCTGCCCACAAAGGGGAGGAGATGGACGTTAATCAGAGGTGAGCTGGAGTGGTAGGTCCTGCCAAGGGCTGGCCTGGAAGAGAAAAGTGTACGCTCCTAGAATTCAGAAACAATTGCTATAAAAATACACATCTCTGCCGATCTCGAAAAGGTGTGCATCCAGATGGGAAGCCTGTGGCAGGAATCACTAAGCTGAGTTCCATTAGCACACCCTAACCCTAAGGGAGGAGCATATGTCACTCAAGAGCAACTGGCCCGTCAGAGTCTCAAGAAGTAACTGCCAGTCAGAAGTGGGGGAGGGTTTTTCCTGGATTCGCGCTTCAGGTTCCCTGCAGTGGGGCGGACTTAAGTGATTCTGGGCGCGAGCTCTGACTGTTGCTGTTGGTTACTGTGAGGAAAGCTCAGACCGGCTCTGAAGTTGCTACATGGAGAGGATATGGTCACGTCCCACAATGGTAAGGAGCGGGAGCTGTTGAGCTGGGTCTTACCCAGGGCTGCGTGGGAACCAGAAGTTAGGTGCAGCCACCTGTACATTCCCTCCCCCATGATATTAGTCACTTCTGGACCCAGCGATGGTACCTGAACAACTACATTCTCTCTGCTGAATCTGCCCAAAGCATCTGAAGCAGGAGCTTGTGTATAGAAACTCCGTTGGCTGGATACCAGTGCAGACAGGCAGCTGAATCTTTAGCCTTTTAGAAAAATGTTTGAGACAAGCTATCTTGTCGCCTAGATCCTAGTCTCATATTCCCCGGGGCAATGACCCTACTTTTCTTTTCATTAAACTTTCTAAATGCTTTAGTTACAGTGCTGTACCACAAGAGACCTTTACAATTCTCAGTCATGTACTGAACTGTCCTATGCAGTGAAAAGGCAAGTTCTTGCATGTGGAGCCTGCCTTCTGCCTTCAGACCAGAACAGGAGAAAGAGTTTACTGTGTACACTGTAGGGTGAAACCTTATACACAAGAGCTTGCTCACAGACTAAAGTTTAAGGAGTCCCCTCAGGGGTCACCATTAGGAAGCAGAACCTGATGGAACAAAGTGAGTGATTTCATAATTCCCCAGCATTTATTGATTCATGCATGTAAATAAAAAGTGTCCAGATTGGTGGATACACAACTTGGGGAGGTGCTGTTGAACCAAACTTTGTCGATCCAGTTAAGTCAGCTCAGAAATTTGAGTCAGAGGCTATTGGCTATAGCTAGCTGTGTGTATCATGTTACAGATTTCAGCAGCTAATATTGCACACCATGACAAGAATATTCATTATCTTATATTTCCCCTAAAAGGGAATGGCCTGCCCTTCTTGAAAGTCACTATAACCATGCATTGTTCAAATTTTATCTATCTTTTAAAGAAGTGAGTTGTCAGTAACACTTTTTAAATTTCCTATTCTTCGAGCATCACTGCTCTGTTCACCTACTTGTTTCTATCCTCCAATGTCTCTGGAGAATTCAGAATTTTATTCCTTTTTCTCAAGTGCTTTGATTATTTGTTTCCCTTTACAGGAATTTCTGCTGTACTCAGGCTTCTCTCTTTCTATGTAATATCTTTGAACACCTATTCCTGCCTCAGCTGCCCAGTGCTTGCAGAGAGGCTTGCAAATGCTTTCATAGTGTGCCCTGACTAGTCAGTGAGAAAAGAAGACAGAGGAGTGGGAGAGGAAAGTTAGAGGAAGATGAAGAGAGAGAGAAAGAGAGAGAGAGAGAGAGAGAGAGAGAGAGAGAGAGAGAGAGAAGTGAACGAATATCCTCCTACCTCCCTGACTTTCTTGGGGAAAATATAAATATGATGAGACTTGTATAGCAATTAGGTTGACTGATCAACATTGAGGCTGGTGTAGTCACAGCAAAGAAAGGGCGGAAGAGGCAGCAAGGAGAGAACTTTCCTGCTTTCATTGTAGTTTGCATTATCAGTAGGTAGAGATGTTGTTAATGTTAAATGATTAATAAATATCCAATCTGGAAAACTTAGGGGTCCATAGAACAAGGCAGTCAAGTATCTAGTTAAGGAAATGAATTAACTAGAAAAAATTCGGTATTTACACAAGCTCAACCAACAGAGAAGGTCTTGACAAACCAGTGTGGCTGTGTCTAATAGGAATATTAGCTTTCCAATTTTAAAGTGTACAGCTGCCCTGTCCAGCAGGGCAGTGGACCAGGACTGGGGACCACCTGAAAGAGAGGATGGGGGAAACAGGGGCATGCAAAGAACCATGGCTTGTCTATAGTATGATCAAACCACTATTTTAATTTTTTCACACAGGGGTTATATACACATAGAGGCAGGATGTGGGAAGGGGGATGACAGAGGATCGTAGGTGTTCTCAGGGGGAGTACAGATATCTTCCAGAACAGAGTGTTGGCTGGGTGAAGAAGCAGGGAACAGGTCACTATGTTTCATGTCTATGATTCATTTGTTCTTATCTAAGCTGGTACTTTCCACCAAGGCTACCTATCCACAAGATTTATGATTACTTGTTCTCATCCAGGCTGGTAGTTTTCCACCAAGGCCACCCGTCCCCAAGATCCACAGCTATCTGTTCTAGGAACACTGCTTTCCCACAGAGACCAAGACTTTGTGTTAGTAGGCATGTATGGCTGACTTAAGCCTATGGCTGATTTAGGCCTTCAATGTATAAGCAAGGTTGCTTCCAACATACAACCAAAGAGAAAAGGTGAGGATCACCTGGTTTGATTTAGTACATATGTCTAATACGTGGAGAACTTTTGTCCATAAAGTTATTTTACCTTTTAAAAATAATTCTGGAAATTATAATTAAATCATTTAAGCTTACACTATCTTCATTTTGCTAAATCCCAAACACTGGGAAAAATAGCTGAAGTCCCTATGTAATAGATCAGCGCAGGCCTGGCTTTCCCAGATTCCTTCAGTTCGTACTTGTTACAGTATATGACTGGCAAAACCATCCTGGAGCCCAGGGGTAGGGCTGTACATCTCCCATCTGCTCTGTACATCTGCTCTTCCTTATGCAATCCACCTAAATTTGTTACATGGTATTTTCATCTATCATTTACCCACAGCATTTCTTGTTCTGGCTTTCTACTCCTCTCCATCTTTTCTTCACATAGCTCAGGTTCATGTCCACTCTGGACTCTCTCAGATATCCTTTGCTCTAACTCCTCTCCCCTGTATCTACAATAAACTTTCTACTCCACCATATCCAGGAGCAGCCATGTCCCTTGCTTTTTATTTCTTTTTCCTTTCACCTCCTATTAACCACTCCTTGATTTCACATTCATGGCCAGTTCTTGCTTCAATTGTTGTTACTTCTTGAATTTGACTAAAGTTTGGCTGCTGGACAGCCAAAGATTTGAGGTAGAGATGGTGCACTGGACATTGAGTATGTAATGAAATGTCAATGCAAAGGACCCTGCACCTTGGATGATGAACAGTTAGTTGTCCCTAGAAAGTGGAAGATTCTGAGATTAAAAATTGACAAGACTAGGGTTGTGTTTGCCCCTAGTGTGGAAGGGCAGATCAGGGAAGGCCTGTTCTTTCTGATTCGTGTGAGCTCTAGTCCTCCAGAAGGGAAGGTGAGGTTGGCTTATGTTCAGGCTATGAGGTCACACAAATGAGGGATCCGGGCAGGTCTAGAAGTTAGGAGCACCTGTGGAAGGTAGCTTGCAGGTTCTTTCCTGGATCTTCCTCTGATGCCATTCTAGGAAGCTGTGAGGGAGGCCTTGAGCTGTGCCATGTTGTATGTGGGTAGGGGGTGAAAGGCAACAGGAAGAACAGGATAGCTAAGGTATCAATCAGCTGGGACTGGGGTGGACTGTGAACCAGACTGTGGCTGTGTTGGTACATGTGATAGCCTGCGTAGAGGCCCTTGGCCTTTGAGCCTCCCTCAATTTGGATTCTGTAGGGAGGGAAAGGTGCTACATCTCTGGGCACAGGAAGCTGTGTTGCTTATAATATCACTGTTCATTTTGCATAACAGGCATTACATTTGTCATGCAGTGGCAAGAGAGATTTGAAAATTGAAGATCTTGTTTCTAGTTTTTAAGTTTGCATCCCATGCTTAGTTTTGCATGATAAACTTTACTAAGGATTTGGAAACTGTTAGAAAGAAGGTGATGAGTATCATCCCTCAGCCTCATTTGCTTAGAATCCTTTTACATTTCCTGTACCACCAACCCCCATTGCATATTTCATTGAAATTAAATTTCAGGGTGCAAAAGTAGTTTTGAGTTGCAGAGCTTTTTCAGTTTTTTTTCAGGTGCTTGACAGGAAGCAGACCTTAAAATGTTCTTCAGTATTGTTTT
>NW_021616153.1:0-8146 GCF_004785775.1 Grammomys surdaster
CCAAAGGACCTTAGAAACTATCCAATGACAAAATACCCATAGTCTAGATCAGACTCAACAAAGCTCAGAATCGTAAATGTCCATTTCTCTTCGTGAACTCTCTAAAATTCATTCCAGCATCAAATAAAAGCTTAACATCAGATCATATATGTACAACATCATAGGGTATATATAAACATTTCAAAACTTCACAGTGATGATACTCCTTCAAATGAAGCCAAAAATCCAACTGCAAAAAATTAAAACCCTGCATTGAATTTATTGATGTCCAACTCTTTTCAGGTTTGCAAAGTATAATCCACTTGTGCTGTATAAAAGAAACTGTCACCTTTGTCTTGTGCTGGTGCCAATCCCTGATAGCTTCTTTCCTCAACAGGCATCCCATAGGGTTCACTGAGGATCATCTGGACTCTTACAAAAAGAGCTTGGGTTTCACATTTCAGTTCTAGTTTCTGTATGACCAAAAGCTCCTACCAATAGTACTCCACTGTTGCTGCTCTTCCTTGTGGTCATCCCATTTTACTGGACTCTCAAATACACCCAGTTCTTCTGCTTCAACCAGGCAGCAATTTCACCATGAGCCTCTCCTAGGCAGTCTTCAAGGTATCAATCCTCAACTTCATTGTATAACCCCTTTCAGTCCTTTGACTTCAACATACACTGAAGCAGCAATTTCCTCAATGGCCTTACCTAGCCATTCACAGAACCAGGCCTCAACTGCTCTTCAGGATCCCTTCATTCCATCAGTACCACCTGGAAGATTCTTACAAATTATCTGGCTGCCTGCAGGAGGGCTATCTCTGGAACACAGCTTCTTGGTGCTCTCATAAAATACTTGCAATTCATTGTATATCAACGATGATTGTTTCTAAGTCACGGGAAATTTCTTAGCTAAAACTAACTTGATTCAGCTATCCCAGTAAACTCTACTATTCTTGATTCTAAAGCCATAGCAACATGCCCAAAACTTCCAAATTCTATCAGTTGCTGGTGCTTGAACACAGCCCCTAGATCAATGGCATTTATCCCAGCAATCTAGTCTCAATGGTTTGCTAACTGCCTAAGTATTGTTGTCATGGAACATGATCTGTAGACTAACCTTCAACCCAGAGATCTGTTTGCCTCACACACTTGATTTGTGCACCACCTTGCTTGGAACTAATCTTTTCTTTACCTTTACCAAATAAAGAAAACTATTCTTTGCTTTCTTTGTTCTAGGTTGGCCTTGAACTCAGAAATTAACTTGCCTCACTCTCTTGGGATTAAAGATGTATACTATCATGCATAAACACAAAGCCTTTCAGAGCCACTATTCTCAAGATCTCTATCCAAAGATACTGCAATACCATGGCATGATTTGGACCAAAAGCCCTCTGTTTTCTAGCCCATGATTTGGATCTCTGATTTTTCTCCCATTTACGGATTTTAGTTCACAACATATGTAGTCATATTGACAACTGACAGCAGCCGTCCCCATCCATCTCTTGGCCATTTGAATCAGAATCATATCTTCTTTTGTACAAATTAAAAAAAAACACTGGAGCATTAAAAGGCCTACATAATGTAAAACATCCCTTTATTTACTGAAAATCTACAAAGAGAATCCCTAGTTAGGGAGGTTATTTCCCCCTGGTCAATTCTCAGTTCCTTCCACTTAGTATCTTTGGATACATGATTTAACTCCATTCTACATCCTGATACTCTGTTGTGAACACTATATTTGAACCCCTACAAATTGGGCTTCTGATTACCGATTTTACTCTACTTCCTCATATGTTTCTTATAAGAGTGAACAACTGAACAAAGTCTAATCTAGGTCTCTTTGAGGCTCCCTTTATTAATGGTATTAATTTACATGTCTTTAAATTACCCTCCAGAAAACTCATGAGACAAGCACAAAAGGAAGCCCTATTCTTCACCAAAATATGAAAAGATATTTTCTAAGCCTCATATTAATACTCCTCTCATCTGAAATCTACTGTGGAAAGCCCCTTTATTTAAAATCACTCTTACCACCACTCTCTGCCCTGCTGCTAATACTTCAGCATATTAAGCTCCATTTAAAGCATCCAAACTGCCAGAATCGAAATTCCTACAAAAAAAAAAAAAAACATGGACAGACCTATCAGAATTATAACCCAGTCTCTGGTACCCACTTCTATGTTAGTTAAGGATTCATCACAGTGAAGAGACCCCATGAGTTATCCAACTCTTATTGAGGATGACAGTCAATTTGGGCTGACTTACAACTTAAAGATTCCTTCTATAACACGATGGCAGAAATTCGGACACCATTCAGGATGACATAGTGTTAAAGATGCCAAGAAAGGCAGGTTATTCTCTTCCACCGGCTGCCAGGAGGATGGTTTTAATCAAGATGTCCTGACCTGAGATTTTCATGAATCCTCCATTGTGACACACTTCCTATGACAGAGTGACGCCATCCTCAGTAAGGCTACATGTCTGATTAGTGCTAAATTCATGTAGGCTAAGCACAGTGAAACAATCAAAACCATTCCCTGGCAGTAATATGTCTCTGCAAAAAAAATGAGATTATGGGGGCTATACCAAGCCAAAAGACCTTTGAAACTGTCTAATGACAAAACACCCATAGTCTAGTCAAGACTCAACAAAGCTCAGAATCCTAAATGTCCTTTTGTTTTCCTGAACTCTCTAAAATTCATTCCAGCATCAAATAAATGCTTAACATTACATCACATATGTACAACATCATAGGGTATATATAAATATTTCAAAACTTCACAGTGATGATACTTCTTCAAATGAAGCCATAAATCCAACTGCAAAAAATTCAAATCCTGCATTGGCTTTATTGATGTCCAACTCTTTTCAGGTTTGCAAACTATAATCCACTTGTGCTGTATAAAACAAACTCTCACCTTTGTCTTGTGCTGGTTCCAATCCCTGATAGCTCCTTTCCTCAAAAGGCATCCCACAGGGTTCACTGAGGATCATCTGTGCTCTTACAAAAAGAGCTTGGGTTTCACCTTACAGATCTAGTTTCTGTGTGACCATAAGCTCCTGCTAATAGTACTCCTCTGTTGCTGCTCTTCCTTACTGTCATCCCATTTTACTGGACTCCCAAATACACCCAGTTCTTCTGCTTCCACCAGGCAGCGGTTTCACCATGAGCCTCTCCTAGGCAGTCTTCAAGGTACCAATCCTCAGCTTCATTGTATAACCCCATTCAGTCCTTGGACTTCAACAAACACTGAAACAGCAATTTCTCTAATGGCCTTACCTAGCCACTCACAGGACAAGGCCTCAACTGCTCTTCAGAATCCCTTCATTCCTTCAGTACCACCAGGAAGATCCTTACAAATTATCTGGCTGCCTGCAGGAGGGCTATATCTGGAACACAGCTTCTTGGTGCTCTCATAAAATACTTCCAATATACTATACCTCAACGATGGCAGTTTCTAAGACACTGGCAATTTCTTAGCTCAAAATAACTTGATTTAGCAGTCCAAGTAAACTCTACTATTCTGGATTCTAAAGCCATAGCAAAATGCCCAAAACTTCCAAGCTCTATCAGTTGCTGGGGCAGGAACACGGCCCCTAGTTCGATGGCATTTATCCCAGCAACCTAGCCTCAATGGTTTGCTCACTGCCTAAGTATTGCTGTCATGGAACATGATCTGTAGACTAACCTTGAAACCAGAGATCTGCTTGTCTCACACACTTGATTTGTGCTCAGCCGTGCTTGGAACTAATCTTTTCTTTACCTTTACCAAATAAAGAAAACTATTCTATGCTTTCTTTGCTCTAGGTTGGCCTTGAACTCAGAAATTACCTTGCCTTTCTCTCTTGGGATTAAAGATGTGTACTATCATGCTTAAACACAAAGCTTTTCAGAGCCAGTATTCTCAAGATATGTATCCAATGTTACTGTAATACCACAGCATGATTTGGACCAAAACCCTCTGTTTTCTAGCCCATGATGTGGCTCTCTGATTTTTCTCCCATTTAGGGATTTTAGTTCACAACATATATAGTCATGTTGACAACTGACAGCAGCCATCCCCGTCCATCTCTTGGCCATTTGAATCGGAATCATATGTTTTTTTGTCCAAATGAAAAAAAAATAATTGCAGCATTATAAGGCCTATATAATAAAAACCATCCGTTTCTCAACTGAAAATCTACAAAGAGAATCCCTAGCTGGGGAGGATATTTCCCTGTGGTCAATTCTCAGTTCCTTCAATTTAGTATCTGTGGTTACATGATTTAACTTCATTCTACTTCCTGATACCCTGTTGTGAACACGATATTTGAACGCCTCCATTTTGGGATTTCAGTTTCCCATTTTACTCTACTTCTTGAAATGTTTCCCATAAGAGTGAACAACAGAACAAAGTCTAATCTACGTCTCTTTGAGTCTCCCTTTATTACTGGTATTAATTTACATTTCTTTAAATTACCCTCCAAAAAACTCTTAAGACAAGCCCACAAGGAAGCCCTATTATTCACCAAAATATGAAAAGATACTTTGTAAACCTCATATTAATACTCCTCTCCTCTGAAATCACTGTGCCAAGCCACCCTATTTAAAGTCACTCTTAGCACCACTCTCTGCCCTGCTGCTATACTTCAGCATATTAAGCTCCATTAAAACCATCCAAACTGCCAGAAACGAATTTCCTACAAACAAAAACATGGACAGACCTATCACAATGATAAACCAATCTCTGGAACACACCTTTATGTTAGTTAAGGATTCATCATAGTGAAGAGACCCCATGAGTAACACAACTCTTATTGAGGATGACAGTCAATTTGGGCTGACTAACAACTTAAAGATTCCTTCTATTAACAGGATTACAGAAATTCAGAAACCATTCAGGATGACACAGTGCTAAAGGTGCCAAGGTAGGTAGGTAATTCTCTTCCACAGGCTGCCAGGTGAATAATTTTAATCAAGCTGGCCTGACCTGAGATTTTGATGAACCCTCCACAGTGAAACACTTCCTATGACAAAGCGACCCCATCCTTGGTAAGGCCCCATATCTGATTAGTGCTAAATTCATGTAGGCTATGCATAGTGAAACAATTAAAACCATTCATTGGCACTAATTTGTCTCTGCAAAAAAAAATGAGATTATGAGATTATGGGGGCTATACAAAGCCAAAGGATGTTAGAAACTATCCTATGCCAAAATACCCATAGTCTAGTCAGACTCAACAAAGCTCAGAATCCTAAAAGTCCTTTTCTCTTCCTGAACTCTCTAAAATTCATTCCAGCATCAAATATAAGCTTAACATCAGATCACATATGTACACCATCATAGGGTATATATAAACATTTCAAAACTTCACAGTGATGATACTCCTTCAAATGAAGCCAAAAATCCAACTGCAAAAATTTCAATTCCTGCATTGACTTTATTGATGTCCAACTCTTTTCAGGTTTGCAAACTATAATCCACTTGTGCTGAATAAAAGAAAATGTCACCTTTGCCTTGTGCTGGTTCCAATCCCTGATAGCTGCTTTCCTCAACATTCATCCCACAGGGTTCACTGAGGATCATCTGTGCTCTTACAAAAAGAGCTTGGGTTTCACCTTACAGCTCCAGATTCTGTGTGACCATAAGCTCCTGCAAATAGTACTCCACTGTTGCTGCTCTTCCTTGTGGTCATCCCATTTTACTGGACTCTCAAATAAATCCAGTTCTTCTACTTCCACAAGGCAGCACTTTCACCATGACCCTCTCCTAGGCAGTTTTCAAGGTAGCTATCCTGAACTTCATTGTATAACCCCTTTCAGTCCTTGGACTTCAACAGACACTGAAACAGCAATTGCACAATGGCCTTACCTAGCCACTCACAGTATCAGGCCTCAACTGCACTTCATGATCCCTCCATTCCTTCAGTACCACATGGAAGATTCTTACAAATTATCTGGCTCCCTGCAGGAGGGCTATACCTGGAACACAGCTTCTTGGTGCTCTCATAAAATACTTCCAATATACTATACCTCAACGATGACAGTTTCTAAGACACTGGCAATTTCTTAGCTCAAACTAACTTGATTCAGCCGTCCAAGTAAACTATACTATTCTGGATTCTATTTCCATAGCAACATGCCCAAAACTTCCAAGTTCTATCATTTGCTGGAACACAGCCCCTAGTTCAATGGCATTTATCCCAGCAACCTAGCCTCAATGGTTTGCTCACTGCCTAAGTATTGCTGCCATGGAACATGATCTGGAGACTAGCCTTGAAACCAGAGATCTGCTTGTCTCACACACTTGATTTGTCCTCAACCGTGCTTGGAACTAATCTTTCCTTTACCTTTACCAAATAAAGAAAACTATTCTTTACTTTCTTTGTTCTAGGTTGGCCTTGAACTCAGAAATTACCTTCCCTTGCTCTCTTGGGATTAAAGATGTATACTATCATGCATAAACACAAAGCTTTTCAGAGCCAGTATTCTCAAAATCTCTATCCAAAGATACTGTAATACCATGCCATGATTTGGACCAAAACCCTCTGTTTTCTAGCCCTTGATCTGGATCTTTGATTTTTCTCCCATTTATGGATATTAGTTCACTACATATGTAGTCATGTTGACAACTGACAGCAGCCATCCCCGTCCATCTCTTGGCCATTTGAATCAGAATCATATCTTCTTTTGTCCAAATGAAAAAAAAATAACTGCAGCATTAAAATGCCTGTATAATATAAACCATCCCTTTCTCAACTGAAAATCTACAAAGAGAATCCCTAGCTGTGGAGGATATTTCCCCCTGGTCAATTCCCAGTTACTTCCATTTAGTATCTTTGGATACATGATTTAACACTGTTCTACTTCCTGATACCCTGTTGTGAACACTATACTTGAACCCCTACATTTTGGGCTTTTGGTTTTCATTTTACTCTACTTGTTGAAATGTGTCCCATAAGAGTGAACAACAGAACAAAGTCTAATCTACGTCTCTTTGAGGCTCCCTTTATTATTGGTATTAATTTACATCTCTTTTATGTTACCCTCCAGAAAACTCTTAAGACAGGCACACAAGGAAGCTCTAGTCTTCACCAAAATACCAAAAGACATTTTCTAAGCCTCATATTAATACTCCTATCATCTGAAATCTCCTGTGCCAAGCACCCTATTTAAAGTCACTCTTAGCACCACTCTCTGCCCTGCTGCTAACACTTCAGCATATTAAGCTCCATTTAAACCATCCAAACTGCCAGAAACGAATTTCCTACAAACAAAAACATGGACAGACCTATCACAATGATAAACCAGTCCCTGGAATGCACCTTTATTTTAGTTAGGAATTCATCATAGTGAAGAGACCCCATGACTAAGACAGCTCTTACTGAGGATGACAGTCAATTTAGGCTGACTTACAACTTAAAGATTCC
This sequence comes from Grammomys surdaster, assembly GCF_004785775.1. NCBI lineage: Eukaryota > Metazoa > Chordata > Mammalia > Rodentia > Muridae > Grammomys > Grammomys surdaster. The sequence goes on from NW_021616153.1 coordinate 7,393, forward strand.
TTCTATTAACACGATGGCAGAAATTCAGAAACCATTCAGGATGACACAGTGCTAAAGTTGCCAAGGAAGGCAGGTTATTCTCTTCCACAGTCTGCCAGGAGGATAATTTTAACCAAGCTGGCCTGACCTGAGATTTTCATGGATCCTCCACTGTGAAACACTTCCTTTGACAATGCGACCCCATCCTCAGTAAGGCCACATATCTGATTAGTGCTAAATTCATGTAGGCTATGCATAGTGAAACAATCAAAACCATTCACTGGCACTAATTTGTCTCTACAAAAAAAAAATGAGATTATATGGTCTATACCGAGCCAAAGGACCTTAGAATCTATCCAATCCCAAAATACCCATAGTCTAGTCCAGACTCAACAAAGCTCAGAATCCTAAATGTCCTTTACTCTTCCTGAACTCTCTAAAACTCATTCCAGGATCAAATAAAAGCTTAGCATCAAATCACACATGTACAACATCATAGGGTATATATAAACATTTGAAAACTTCACAGTGATGATACTCCTTCAAATGAAGCCAAAAATCCAAAGGCAAAAATTTCAATTCCTGCATTGACTTTATTGATGTCCAACTCTTTTCAGGTTTGCAAACTATAATCCACTTGTGCTGAATAAAAGAAAATGTCACCTTTGTCTTGAGCTGGTTCCAATACCTGATAGCTGCTATCCTCAACAGGCATCCCACAGTGTTCACTGAGGATCATCTGGGCTCTTACAAAAAGAGCTTGGGTTTCACCTTA
>NW_021616154.1:0-1679 GCF_004785775.1 Grammomys surdaster
TGAGCAGATAAGGTAGGGTAGATCAAGAAAAAGTTCTTTGATGAATAGGAATAAATGATGTTGTAAGACTTTCATAGAGTTAAAGATTTTCTAAGTTTAAGACAAAGCCATGAATGTGGAATTAATGAGTATTTGTTCTAGTATATTAGACTATAATGATGTTCAAAGGGTATCACAGAATTTTATGGTTTATGTGTAGTTACAAAATTTTTATTATAAATATACACATATTTTAAATTTCATAAATGTGTTTCTGTATTGTGGGGTGAATAGACTTGTAGGTAGATTGGAGCATGAAATCCAGATACCTTAAACCCCTATGACCCAGATTCACAGGAAGTTGTGAGTTAGCAAATTTTCATGCTGGTAACTGAGCATGGGCCATGTGCAAGGAAATTCTACTCAGCTATTAAAAACAATGACATCATAAATTTTGCAAGCAAATGGATGGAACTAGAAAATATCTTCCCGAGTAAGGCAACCCAGAACTAAAGTGACATATATGGCATTGTTAAGTAGATTTTATCCAAAAGTTCAGAATAGGCAGCATTCAACTCACAGAGCATGTGAAGCATAACAAGAAGGAAGGCCCAAGTGTGGATGCTTCAATCCCACTTAGAAAAGGGAACAAAATAATCATGGAAGGCAGAGGGAGAGAGGAACCTGGGTGGGATAGGGTAGGGGGAGATAAAATGGGGGCAGGATCAAATATGAGGGGAAAGAGGAATGAGCCCAGAAGGCCAGGAGAATGAGTGGAAATATGTAGCAGTGGCGTGTGGACGTGGAGGGAACCTCAAGGAAGTCCCAGGCACCAGGGTTGTGAAAGGCTCCCAGGATTCGATGAGGATGACAGTAGTGAAAATACCCAACAGTGTGGAGATTGAACCTGAGAGACTAAGTCCAGTAGACATGCTCTACCCCTAGTTGAGGGATGGGACCACCCACCAATCTCAAAATTTTTGACCCAGAATTTTTCCTGTCTAAAGGAAAAACAGAGACAAAACATAGAGCAAAGACTAAAGGAAAGGTCATCCAGTGACCGCCACACCTTTGGATCCATCTTATCCACAGATATCAAACCCTGACACTAATGCTGATGCCATGTCGTGCTTGCAGTCAGGAGCCTGGCATGGATGTCCGCTGGGAGGCTCTACCCAGTGTGTGACTCAGACAGATGAAGGTACTTACAGCCAACCATTGGACTGAGCCAGGGGACCCCCATGGAAAAGTTAGTGTAAGGACTGAAGGAGCTGAAAGGGATTGCAAACCCATAGGAAGAACAACAGTATCAACTAATTGGACCTCGCAGAGCTCCCAGAGAGTGAACTACCAACAAAGGAACATACATGGGCTGGTCCACGGCACCCACTACGTACGTAGCAGAGGACTGACATGTCTGACCTCGATGGGAGAAGATGGACTTGGTTCTGTGGGGACTTGATGCCCCAGTGAAGGTTGATGCTAGAGAGGTGAGGGGGAGGGGAGTGGACAGTGGGGTTGATGCTAGAGACGAAGGGGAGGCAGATAGGGTAGGGGTGCTCGTGGGGACCAGGAAGGGGCACAGCATGTAAAATGTAAATAAATAAAATAATTAATAAAATGGAAAAATAAATTATTTTATTAGTAATTCTGAAAAAAACTTGTATATATGCTTATATGGGAATAAAATTAAGATATAT
>NW_021616155.1:0-1323 GCF_004785775.1 Grammomys surdaster
TGAGGAAAAATAGTGAAAACTTGAAGAAAAATTACAAAGCCAATAATCAAGTATAATCAAACAGAAGAGAAATCAAAGAATGTTATGAACAAGGAGAAATTCATAAAAAATAGAAAATTGATAAGGAAACAATTTGATTTGTACAGGACTGTGATTTAAAAGTGTTCTTCCAGATAAAATTGATCATTTACTTGACAAAAAATTCATTAAATTGAAAACACTGTGGAAAAATCAAACAAAAGAGATATCAAACAAATTTATGAAAAAGGAGAAATTTGTATTGAAAATTATAAAAAAAGGAAAATTGATAAGGAGAACATTTGATATGTAAAGGAATGGGATTTAAAACAGTTTCTCCTGATAAAATGGAACATTTACTTGGCAAAAATTCATAAAATTGAAAAGACTGTGGAAAAATCAAACAAAAGAGATACCAAAGAACTTTATGAAAAAGGAGTAATTTGTATTTAAAATTCATAAAAATAGAATATTGATAAGGAGACCATTTGATTTGTAAGGGAATGTGATTTAAATCTTTTTTCCTGACAAAATTGAACATATACTTGGCAAAAATTCATGAAATTGAAAACACTGTGGAAAAATCAAACAAAAGAGATATCATAGAAACTTTTTAAAATGGAGAAATTTGTTGAAAATTATAAAAAATAGAAAATTGATAAGGAGACCATTTGATTTGTACAGGAATGTGATATGAAACAGTTTTTCCTGATAAAATTGATCATTTTCTTGGCAAAAAATTCATTAAATTGAAAACAGTGTGGAAAAAATCAAACAAAAGAGATATCAAACAAATTTATGAAACGGAGAAATTTGTATTGAAAATTATAAAAAAAAGAAAATTGATAAGGAGAACATTTCATTTGTAAAGGAATGTGATTGAAAACAGTTTCTCCTGATAAAATTGAACATTTACATGGCAAAAATTCATGAAATTGAAAACACTGTGGAAAAATCACACAAAAGAGATATCAAAGAACTTTATGAAAAAGGAGTAATTTGCATTTAAAAATCATAAAAAATAGAAAATTGATAAGGAGACCATTTGATCTGTAAATGAATGTGATTTAAAACAGGTTTTCCTGATTAAATTGAACATTTACTTGGCAAGAAATTCATAAAATTGAAAACACTGGGGAAAAAGCTAGTGAAAAATTCAGGAAAAATAGTGAAAACTTGAAGAAATATTACACAGTCAATAATAAACTATAATCAAACGAAAGAGAAATCAAAGAAAATTATGAAAAAGGAGAAATGAGTATTGAAAATTCACAAAAAATAGAAAATTGATAAGGAGACCATTTG
>NW_021616156.1:0-1083 GCF_004785775.1 Grammomys surdaster
TAGGGTTTGAGTACAATCAAAACAAATATTGGCAGATGTATATTCATTTTCCAGAGTTTATTTTTATTTTAAATGGAGCACTCAACAAAGGGGAGGGAAAATCTGCAGAGATCATATCCAGAGGTTAGGTTTGGCCTCCGGTTGAGGGATGGAGCCACCCACCCTTCCCAGAATTGCTCCTGTCTAAAGGAAATACAGGGACAAAGAGTGGAGCAGAGACTGAAGAAAGGCCATCCAGAGCCTGCACCACCTGGGAATGCATCCCATATCCTGCCACCAAAACCAGTCACTATTGCTGATGCCAAGAAGTGCTTGCTGACAGCAGCCTGATTGGATGTCTCCTGAGATGCTTTGCCAGATCCTTACTGATACAGATTCACATGCTTCAACCCAACCATCAGACTGAGCACAGGGACCCCAATGGAGGAGTTAGGGGAAAGGCTGAAGGAGCTGAAGGGGTTAGCAATTCTTTAGGAAGAGCAACAATATCAACCAATCAGAGTCCCTAGAGCTCCCAGGGACTAAACAACAGACCAAAGAGTATACATGAAGGGACCCATGGCTCAAGCTGAATATGTAGCAGAGGATGGCCTTAATTGAGATAAGTGGGAGGGGAGCCCCTTGGTCCTGTGAAGGCTCAATAACCCAGCATAGTGGAATGCTAGGGCTGTGAGGTAGGAGTGGGTGAGTGGGTGGGGGAGCACCCTCATTGAAGCAGGGGGGGAGGGATGAGATAGGGAGGTTTCAGAGGAGATACCGGGAAGGAAGATAACAGTGGAAATGTAACTAAATAAAATAAGCAATAAAAAATTAAATGAAAACAAACAAACAAACAAACAAACAAACAAAAAAGAGTGCTTAAACTGCTTAAACCTCTGCCTTCGCTATACATTTAACAACCTGTATTCAAGTCACACTGTAGCATAGGTTAGACCAGGGTTTCAGAATCTGTCTCTACTTAAAACCCTTCTGCACTTGAGAAATTTTTATATAACCCTACATTTGTATATAAAATAAGCATATAAATGAAACATTTACTGATAATAAATCACAAAGCTTTATTTTGAAAGAATTCTTTGCTAT
>NW_021616157.1:0-7357 GCF_004785775.1 Grammomys surdaster
CTCTCTGCCTCCTGCTCACCATGCTGTCAGCCATTCTGCTGTAAGCTGCCTGTCATGAAGCTTCTGCCTCACCACAGCCCCACAAACAGTAGGATCAAGGACGGGATTGAAAAAATGAAAACATATATTTCCTCCCTAGGTTGTTTACCTCAGTATTTTATCACATGACAAACAGGTAACACATCAGCTCATGCTCAGTTAAGCTTGTAACCTAGGGACTAGCATAGCATCTTTGCAGATTGAAACAGTAGTTAGGTTCCAGTAAAGTACTACATATTCTGACTCCAGAACTTGCATTCAGAAAACTATCTTACAACCTCTGTATGTCTGAAATGAAAAAACCTGGAAGAGTGGGCTGCTCAACTGATTCCTTTGGGCTGGTGGGAAACTGAGGGGGTTTCTTAACTATGAAGTTTACAGAAACATAGAAGATAACCCAGTAGACAAAGCACAAAGTCTTAGAGATGAGAACCTGTGAAATATATGACAAATGAATGAACCAAAACACATTTTCCAGATCTTTATGCAAAGAGTAAATTATATTTCAGAAAAAGCCTTTCACAATACCTGTCAGGTACCTAAGCCTGATGACCTGATTTCATCCTCAGAACCCACATGATAAAGGGAAAGAACATACTCCCTAAAGGTGTCCTCAGCTCTCCATACACCCAGACACATACAAGCACACATAAACAAATAAATAAGTGTATCTTAATAACGCTACAATTCTATTTGATCTAAGAGTACTCACATGTAAAGAATAAAATCGAATTTGTTCTTGAGACATGTGGACCAACCTGTGCTGTAGTCACTATCTATTTATCATTGCGTTCAGTAATATCCCACATTACCCAAGCACCCATGGTCCAGCCAGAGTGAACCACTTGTGCTTTGATGGACACAGGTCTTCTATCTACTTCCCAACCCTCAGCCTCTGACTTTACTCTGAAAAGTCCTGTTCAGGAGGCCCAGCCTGCATTCTCCTCTGGAAGCATTCAATGACCACACAGTGGAGCTCAGCACTTTTCCTCAGTTCTCATAGGAAAGATTTGACTTTCTGTCTTCCCATGTCTGCATCCTGTCAAATTGTCCCAAATGTCTTGTAACTCACTCCATTGTAAACGCTTTGGAGAAGGAGCCTTTGAGAGGACTTCTTTCCCCTGTTTCCTAGAGCTCACTCATAACTGGTAAGTGACTGAGTGGTTTCTTAGGAATCTCTGAGGCTGCCAGCTTTACCCACCCACCTCTTTAATGTAGGCTCACATTTCTCTCTACTGGAAGTGCTCTTATACCAAACTATGACTAAAAGGAAAGCACCCACTATTGTCACTGCTACTGATAGGTTTATGTGATGACTTTTTTTTTAGAGTCACAAATCAGACAAACTTGTCTCAAATGTTTTAGAAACTGATTACTCCTGATAGAAAAAAGCAGTTAGATCTCAAAGGAGCAACAGAGATGCATTTACAATCCCATGACATGAATTTATACAGATATTTCATATATCATTTTATTCCTCTCATTTTTATATTTCCTTTTTTTCTATGGCATCTGTTGATCCCTAGTATATTATCTCTGCCAAAGCAAGACAATAACCACTCTTTAATATCATTTGGAAAAGAAATTGCTTAGCATCCGCTAAGACACGGTCTCCAATTAAGGACTATTTATTCAAATAGAATGAATTGACTTTTATGGGAAACTATAGGCTAGTCGCACCCCTAAGGAAACTCCCCTGCTGAAGCCATGTGTCCTCCCACAACCTTAATGCTTGGATCAAGAACTTAAGCCTGAGAACTGGAGAGGAGGCTCAGGAAGTAAAGGCAAATGCTTCACAAGGATGCTGACCTGAGTTCATTCTCAGAACATATGTAAAGGTAGAAAGAGAGAGCCAACCCCAAAGAGTTGTCCTCTGGCATGCATGAACACACTATGACTCATGTACTAACACACTCATATCATGCACATACGGGCAAAATAATAATAACTTTAAAAACTGTTAAAAGAACTAAACATGAAACCAACTCATACATTTTCTAGGACCAATCACAGGCTGCCAGGTTTTGTGCCTCAGTAGTGCCTGCATCTCACGTCTCTATGGTGTCAGACTCAGGAGAGCTTTAACAGACCAGCTCTTCCCTCAGAGGCAGAGATTCTTAGCTAGGATTGGTCCCTGTCTTCGTTATTCCCTGCACTTACCTGAGGGTTAACAGATCTTCTTCTAAGCTCCACCTCTGCTCTGCTTGTACAGCTTTGTGCTTCTGGTTTGTCTCACCTTCTATACTTTGAGCTCCTTGTAGTACAGAAGTTTGTCTGTCTCAATTTTTTTTCCTCAGGACCAAGAACACAGTAGGAATTTAATCTGAACATAACTGACACCTCATAATGGAGAAACTGGATTGTCCCAATAATATAAGATGGCAGTCATTTTTGAAACACAGTTATTAAGTTCTTGAGTCTTACTTTAACGAATGGGCAAGCAATTCAATATCTAATGCTCTCTGTTTCCAACTGATGTCACAGTTCAACAGTGATAGAGATCGCATGCTCCCAAAGACACCATTGCCCTCCTCTAAGAACAGTAAACATAGAGTTCCACCAATTACAACACCAGCTAAACATTTGTCAGTCATCAAAAATAAATTCCGCTTAGAGATAAATTATCTATTTTTTCTTTGAGCGGTACCATTGATTGATATAGTATCAAATGATATACATTTAATAAGTATATGCAGTAGTTTTGGCAGAATCGTCAGTACCCAGGATTTTGAAACTGGAACAATAATCCTCAGCATTTCCCTTCGAGGCAGTGGGTAGGAGAGAGAAGGAGAGAAGGAAGCAGCAGGTTTCACTGATGCTTGCTGGTCTGAAGCACCTGCAGATAAGGCCTGCCCAACCATTCATGCAAACTCCTCAGCACACTCCACTGGACTAGAGACTGTCCAGACCTGCTGTTTTCTCAACCTATCAATCAAGATATTGTGAACAACATGCATATTGTGACTTGCTTTTCTCTCTATTCTGTGGCTTCTACATTTTCTGCTTATCATAAGTATATATGCCCTCTTCATTTGAGTTCTTTAATTAAATCTTCTGTCTGGAATACCACTGGGTGCATTTCTGAGTGGCTGCCACACACTGTGACAGATTCTGTTCTTGGAATTGAGGATACTGTGGTGAAGAAGATAAAACCATCTCTAGTTTTCTAGAATTTATCACACATAAGGAAGACAAATGGTGAATAAAGGAAAATATGTATATAAAGCTTCAGGAGATGATAAACACTGGGAGGACAAACAGTGTTAGTCCACTGGAGTAAATGCTCATCAGAGCAACATAGCAGAAACACTTCAGAAATAGAGGAGCCAGAGAAGACATCTTGGAGGAGGTCTCATCCTGAAAGCACATCATTCCTCTCCACACAACCAGTGCTTCTCAAAGGCACTTGTCAGTCAGAGTCGTCTTCAGTTATAAACTCCTTTGGGGAAGCTCTATGACAAAGCACAGTGACCTACATCTAGAAGATGTTCTATAACTGACCAATAGCTAACTAAGTTTTCTCTCATACTCACTGTGTATACTCTCTCATACTCACTGAAGTATACTCACCTGAAAACAACTGGGTTGCTCTAATGATTCTCTAAGGATGGGAAAGATTTTATTCTTCACCAAAGATTTATCCAAAGGACAAGTGACCACCTGAAGACACAGTCTTTCACCTGAAAAGCTCTCTGCCCACTGTGACATTCTCTGTTGACATCCAACATCTGTTGTTCATTTTTGAACACTGATCCCTGTGGTGTGTCCTTTGCATGATCAACCTCACATTGAAGCTCTCTATAAAATATTCAAGACGACTTTGACTCTCCTATCTATCCATTGACATTTCTACCCCACCTTTGATCTCAACTTGATTCTACATTTCCTTTGCTTCCTCTCACTGTTTTACTTTTTATTACAACTAGACCTTTTCCATTCTTCTATGCATGCCACATAGCATCAACCACATGTCCTCAAAGTCATAAAACTCACAGAACTCAAGCAGATGATTTTTAAAGAAGAAGGTCTATGTACTAGCATTATTTTATTAGAAAATAAAAATTTTACAGGTCAAATCTATTTTTATCAGAAAGTCATATTTTTCCAATCTAGGGACTATCTAAATTTATACTTCTTGAGGTCTATGACACACTCTTTGGTGTCAGGTCTCACACCCCATTGCTGCCCTTTGAAGTGTGGAATTTAAACCAAAGATATTCAAAATAGCCACATGTATTTATACTTGCTACATCATTCATTCCAAGTCATAAAAAAACCCTCAGAACAAATGAAAAATTTAAATCACCTTTTCCTCACAGATAAACCAATGAGAAATAAGTAGCAAGGCTTGTTCAGCTTCTCAAACACAGTGAAAGCTTCCTGGATATTGAGGAGGGGATGCCTCCCTGAACATCCCTAGCCCAGTGTGCTCTGAAGTATCCACTTCTGATAAGAAAGTCCTTCTTCCTCATGTTATTTTGCTTCATCAGTGTGTCACCGTGTGAAAGTAGCAGCCATCTTGTTCCTTAGGAAAGGGAACTTTATTTGCATTCCTGTCTTTCCAGATGTTATAGAAGTCTTCTCTACATGACAAACCAAGTGACTGGGGTAGAGCAGTGAATCTAAAAACTCTGAAACATCAAAAGAGTTTACAACACTTGAATTCTTTCCCTAAATCTTTCCTGATCTTTGTCCATCCAGGTTTTCTGAAAAGCTGACATTTTCAGAACAGTTTCTATTAAGAGTTTAAAAAAGAACAGCTTATTCACTGCTAGCTGATGCTTTATTTCACAGGACACATTCAAAAGTTCTGTTTTCCTAACTTCAAAACCTCTGGACCTATGACTGAAGAATTTATCAGAAGTCATATGCCATCAGATTGGTGTCACAGTCATGTCCTGAAGTGATTTCTTTGCCTTATCTAGATGCTCTAACAGAAGCAGTCACAGGAGAGGAGCAGGACCAGGGTTTGCTCACATCCTGTGGGAGAGGGGCAGGAGGACCAGAGAAACCAGGGCCTGGTCACACCCGAGATACTTTCACTTCAATCCTTGTCACTTTTAGCTAGCAGAATTTTGTCCTGTGGCCTCTGCTTCAGGCAGAAATGGAATAAAAAGATTTTTGATGCCAACTCAAATTTCCTTTCTTCCAAATCTAATATCCCTTCCTATTCAAAAATCACAATTTATTTGTTTCTGAATGTTGTCACTAGAAAACAGCAGATGAAGAAATAGAGAAGAAAAATAAGCTCAGACCTCTGACCTACAACTCAGGACCACTGGGTTCATTCAGGTCTCATGGGCAAAGCATTTGTGGAACTGTCCGAGTCTATTTCATATTACGAGTCATGATATCACATAGTTGATATTCTATTCTATATCCACATAAAGAGAATACATTTATTTCTCAAAGTTCTGCACACCAAGAAGTCCAACATCCAAGTCCTCGTATTGGGACAGGGCTTTCCTTCCATATAATCCCATGGTAGAAGGCAAAAAGGATGAAGGGAGAAAAGAAAAAGGGAAGAGAGAGGGAGAGAGAGCCAAACACATCCTTTTTTGGGAAACCTACTCCCTTCACATGTCAAAGCCACTTATAAGATTGTGGCATTACTCCATTCAAAAAAAGCTAGCCCATGTGCCATTATCACCTTGCAAAGATCCTACCTCTCAACACTATTGCACTAGGTCTTAAGCTCCCAATACATGGAATTTGGAGAACAGACTCCTACCACAGCAGTCACAAAGAAAAGAATACCAAGGTATGCAATGCACAGCAGCCACTAATTTTAAGAAGTGGTATGGATGCCTGAGAGATAAACAAACCAAGATCTCCCCGATGTAGATATCAAGCTATCTTAATCACAGGAAAGCACTTCCCATCTGGGAGAGTTAGGTTGTGATGAAGCCACAGTTCTCTAGTCTCCATGATAGGTTATAGAGGCTAACCCATGAAAGGGATCTTCACTGGAATACACAGTGAGTCCTGTGCAGCAAATACTTCCCAGCAGTCTGCCATGTCCTTAATACAGAAAACCCGTGATTCCGATTATTTTCTCAAAGCTAGCATGAAATAGCAGGGGCCATTTCTCCTGTATCCTTGTTCCTACTCACCAGATAGTTGGTACAAAAATATTGAATGACCAACTCATAGTTAAATAAAACATAAATAAACAGAGTTTCAGAGTCAATACATTATACAAACCTGGAAAAAACTAGGAAACTGCAGAAATGCATGAAAATAAAGCAAAATGTTAATTAGATATATTAGAGTTGAGTATTGTGAATCCCAAACAAGAAGAATATACCTTCCAAGTTAGTTAGAGACCAAAACCAGAACAATACATCTTGGAAGTCAGTGGGAGAGCAAAGCAGGAACAATACACCTTGAAGGTTAAGGGTTCTGTTTGCAGTTAAGACAGTCAAGAATATGTTCCTGACTAACGTGTGTTAAATCCTTGCAAGTTAAGGTTTCCATTTGTAATTAAGAATAAGCTCCTTGTTTCTTAGATCCAATGTAAACTGCAAAGCAGATTTTCAACCTACACTAAACTTGTCAGCCCAATCTCATAATGTAATCCTTACCTTTGACTTTCCCTTTCATTGTATCATCCTAATAATGTGTAACAGCCTACTCTTTGCCCAGGTAACACCTATGTCTCCAACAAAAGAGACTTCAAAAGGCTGACAGGGGTTACTCTCTCAAATCCCTACTTAAGATGGGAAAGCGAACTGGCCAGTCCTGTTGCATCCTGAAATACAGCTTGCTTTAATTGGACAATTGTGGATTTGTTCTTTTCTCCTCAAAATTCTCAAGTGTAACATATTTCTGAACTCTTAAAACTATCTGGCTCCATTTTACTCCAGTTAACATTTTGATACACTCAGTAGGGAAGGCATTGTATTCATTCAGTGCTGTAGAGTTTAGCAGAGTTTGGATCTGCACTGAGACTCTGGTTTCAGATAGTATGGGTGTAGTTTCTGCTTACATTTTAGCTGCATTATATACAACTAATTATTTAAGCTCCTTATGTATACCTTCTCTGAAGAAAGAGGATAGTAAACTGCCTCCTTGGGAAAATGGGTTTGCCATAGTGAACTATTGCCCAACAACGGAGGGACCTAGATCAGAAATGATTCTGCTGAGTCTCATGCTAGTGTTAGAGACATCAGTGTGGAGACGGGACAGAACACAGCTGAACTGGAAAAAAGCCAAGGATCCTGAAATTCTTCAGAAAAAAAGAGAATGTGAGCCAGTCAACAGTGTCTCCAGGAATTGCTGATATGCATAATCTTCATTTTTCTCTGGATATTTTAGG
>NW_021616158.1:0-9105 GCF_004785775.1 Grammomys surdaster
ATACATGTAAATGGCCTAATATCTCAAGAAAATGTTAGAGACTAAAATGAACACCACCCTAATAGATGTCTACAACAAATTCACTTGAAAATTATAGTTGAAGACTTCAATACTTCATGCTTAGCAGTTGATAGAATTGCTAGACAGAAACTTTAACAATGGTATAAAGGAACTTTGTCATTCCATTATCCAACAAAGGCCATTTGATATTTATAGAACACTATCCAATAGCAATAAAATGCACATTTTGGTAGAGTACCCATATATCATTATGAATGCTGGGTCTTCAAACAGGTCCTATCAAATTTAAAGTAATTAAATCATACATTGTATTCTTTGGCAATAAAAACATCAAATTAGAAACAAAGAACCAAAATATTAAAGGAAAATTTCCAAACACTTTGAAATTAAATACCAAACATTTATGTGGTCTGAGGTCTAGGCTATGGGAGCAATAGAGTGTATTACAGAAAAAGAAAGGCAGAAGGAAAGGGAAGGGGAAAAGGAAGAATAAGGAGATTGATAAGTGACTTATCAAGGAAGGAATTCATAGGTGATCTTTGAAAATTTCTACAGCTGAATAAAATAAAAATATAATGAATGAAGTGACAAGTAGATAATCAAAGGCCCTCAGATTAAAACTAAATTTTAATCTCATGAAAATGAAAAGGTGAAGTAAAAGAAGCCAAAATTCATTTTTAAAGTGAAGTTAGACCTGAGACAGTGCTGCTAGTTAGTGGCACTCCCAATGTGTGGGCCATGACTTCAGTCACTTTGGTTAACTGGAACTCAATTCTCCAGGCTGGATTCTTTGGGTTATCAAAAAATGCAAGTCATTTCGTGATGTTTGCTTAAGGCATCATTCCATTTTGCCAGGTAGGCCTCTCCCAGGAGTGGATCTCAAGTATCTGGTTTCCCTTAGAAAAAGAAGCCATTACTGTGAAGACCTGGATAGGTCATCCAAGTCATTATCACAGTTGCATATGTCACAAGTGAGACACTAAGTCTAGTTCACACTCCAGTGAAAGAAACTTCCAAAGACCATTAAAGGAGGAGGTACAGATAATGGAGCTACCTTGGAGTCTGGCAACTACATTTGAACTTGTTTTTTTTTATTTTATTTTAAATAATCAAAAGTTTTCAGCAAGTTACAAAGATAGTACAGAGATATTTATACCCCGTACCTAGTTATATCTGTTGTGTTAGAATCGTGACTGGACAGACCACACCAGGCCAATACAATTCTACATGGGGTTTATTGTGGGGGAACAGGGTAAAGGTGGTGACGAAGGTGAAAGGGGAACAGAGAGAGTCAGGGGCCAGAGGGGTCTGACATAGCCACTCACAGGAAAAGGTAAGAGGTGAGCCAAGTAGATTCTGGGAATGTATGGCAGTTGCCATGGCAACAGGTGTGTGGGTCTCTGTCGCCTATGTGTGATGTCACTGGGTTTGGAGGCAATCTGCCACGCAGGTTCCTGATACCAACAATACCCATTACCACATTTCACGCAATTTTAATACAAACTCAAAACCATAAAATTAGTATTGGTGTAATTCATGCCTGAGCTTTTTTCTATTTCATTTAATACAGAGATTTATGTATCCCTAATCAAGTATTACAACTTTTCTGTCACCACAAAGATCTTTTTGATTGCTACTACTTTATAAACAGGTCTGGCCTCTTCCCACCAGTTATAATGCAGTGACTGCCAATTTATTTCTTATCTTTATATTTTGCCATTTGAAAATGTAATATAACTGGAATGATAGCACATGTGAACCTTTGCTATCAGCCAGCCTATTTCTCTGGAGAATGGTGAAGAACACTGCATGTCATTAGTTCATCAGTTTGTATTGGTGAGTTGTGTTTCATATTATGAATAGTTCACTTCAATGTCAGCTAAACCATTATAGTTTGGCAGAAATTATAGATGAGATGCTACCAAGGGTAATGTTTCAATAGTCAGTGTTAATATGTTTTCCTGGGTTTGAGCCATAGTTAATCCACAAAGGCACAATCCACAAAACTATAACCCAGAATTTGAAGACTACAAGAGTAAAGTCTTTACTCTAAAACTTATGAATATTAAAATCTTGAGAAATATAATAATAAAAAGTTTAAATTGTTTGAAAAACAAGTCTTGGTACTCAAGAGGTGGCTAAGATGTTTAAGGCACTTGCTACTCTGGCAGATGACCCTGGTTCAGTTCCCAGTGACCTCATCAGAAAGCTCACAACAGTCTGTACCTCCAGTTGCAGAAGATCTGGTATTCTTTCCAGACCTCCATAGACACCAAGAACACATATGGTGTTTATACATATATGTATACACTCAAAAATAGGCATAATTGTTTTATTTTTTTATTGTAGCTTAATTACATTTGTCTATTCCCTTTGCCCCTTCAAATCCTCCTATATATCGCTCCTTGCTATCCTTCAAGTATATGAACTCTCTTACCACTGGTTGATACTGTATGCATATATGTATTTGTATATAAACATACATTCTGAAACATATTCTGTTCAGTCCATATAATGTTGCTTGCATTTATGTTTTAAAAGGTGGACTACCAAAGGTTGTCCTCTGCCGTGGGAAGGCCTAGCTCTCCTGTTCCCAGCTTTACTCAGTTTCTAGTAGTTATTCATGTAGGGTGGAGGGTCATGGTCTTTTCCCTGTCCAGTTTGGCATAGTCATTTATGTCTTCCTTCTTCAGCTCACATTTAATCCGTCATATTTATGATATTTTGTAGAAATTGTTTCTGACATTATTAGATGATACAGTTTCATGGCAAAATGTCATGATACTCTGACTCTCACACTTTTTGTGTACACATATTTTTTATTTTTATTTTTTTACTTATTCACTTTAGATCCCAGTCACTGTCATCTTCTGGGTTATACACACACACACACACACAATCCTTTTCCCCATCCCCCTCCTTTTCTCCTCTGAGCTTGTGGGGGGCCTCTGGGTATCCCTCTACCCTGGTACTTCAAGTCACTGAGAGGCTAGGTGTGAGGCCAGACAAGACAGCCCAGGTAGAGCAAGATATCCTACATACAGGCAACAGCTTTTGTGATCGCCCCCATTCCAGTTGTTTGGGAACCACATGAAGACCAAGCTGCATATCTGCTACATATATGCAGGAAGGCCTAGGTCCAGCCCTAGTATGTTCTTTGGTTGGTGGTTTAGACCCTGAGAACCCCAAGGGTCCAGGTTAGTTGACTCTGCTGGTCTAATTGTGGAGTTTCTATCCCTTTTAGGGCTGTAATTTTTTCCAAAAGAGTACTCAAGATCCATCCACTGTTTAGCTGTTGGAGTCTGTGCCTTTCTGAGTCAGCTTCAAGGTGGAGCCTCTCTAAGGTCAGCATGCTCCTATCTGCAAGCATAACAGAGTATCATTAATAATGTTAGGGACTGATGCTTGCCCATGGGATGAGTCTAAAGTTGGGCCAGTTGTTGGATAGTCATTTCCTCAGTCTCTGCTCCCTTCCCCATGCCTGTATTACTTGTACACAGGATAAATTTTGGGTTAAAACTTTTTTGTGTGGATTGGTGTCTTTATAACTCCACTGAGGTTCCTGCCCAGAAATATGAGAGTCTCTTCAGAACCTATCTCACATCCCATATCCCATATCCCTAATGTAGTGAGTGTGGAGAGCTTCTGGGGGCTGTTTCTAGAAACTTGGTGGAAATTTGACATTGAACCAGGACAAAAGAAGTAAGTTCAAGGAGGGAATCTGCCTTTGGGCTAGAACTCAGAAAATAGACAGATTGAGAACATTTACTTTTGAGTTAATGCAAAGCTCAAAGCAGGCTCAGCTGAGGCCGTCGTTTTGTCTTGGTCATCCTGATTAGTCCCTGGAAAGTTGTTTACAGAAATTTGTTTATTGTCCTGCTTGTTCCTTACCTAGAACTGACCTTAAGTACATGACCTGCATGTACTTTAAGTGGTGTAAAAGCAGACTGAAGAAACATAAACCCACTTCAGCCTCAGAACTAACTGGGATAATGCTACACTGTTGTCTAATTGTCTGTCTTCCTTCCTTCCTTCCTTCCTTCTTTCCTTCCTTCCTTCCTTCCTTCCTTCCCTCCCTCCCTCCCTCCCTCCCTCCCTCCCTCCCTCTCTCTCTCTCTCTCTTTCTTTCTTTCTTTCTTTCTTTCTGCTCACTCCTACCTTGGAGAACCTGTTGACTGACTGAGTTGGCTTGGTCAAGTGAGTCACAGCTAAGGTCACCTACATTGATTCTTGAGTTCCTCACTTATCCCAGGTCTCTGTCTTGTCTTGGAGATTCCCCTCATCATCATGCCAGTCAGTTAGAGATTTCCATTCATTTTTATGGCCAACTAGCCAATCACTCCCCCACTCACACACACCTGATCCTGAAGCCCACATTTCCCCCTCCCTGCCAGTCCCCTCCCTCCATCTGCCTATTATGACTATTTTATTCCCCCTTCTAAGTGACATTCAACCTTCCTCACTTGAGCCTTCGTTCTTGTTTAGCTTCTTTGACTCTGTGGAGTGTAGCATGGTACCTGCATTTTATGGCTAATATCCACTTATAAGTACATACATACTGTACATGTCCTTTTGAGGCTGGGTTACTTTACTCATGATATTCTCAAATTCCATCCATTTGCCTGTGAACTTCATGATGTCTTTGTTTTTACAGCTGAATAATACTCCATTGTGTAGACGTACCACATTTTCTTTATCCACTCTTCATTAGAGAGATATCTAAGTTGTTTCCAGTTTCTCAGTATTACCAATAAAGCTGTTGTGGACAGAGTTGAGCAAGTTTCTTTGTGGGATGGTGGGGTATCTTTTGGGTATATCTCCAGGAGTAGTATGCCTGGGTCTTGAGGTATAACTATTTTTAGTTTTCTGAGAAACTACCAAATTGATTTCCAAAGTAGTTGCACAAGTTTGCACTCCCACCAGTGAAGAAGCGTTCCCATTGCTACACATCCTCGTCAGCATGTGCTATCTCTTGAGGTTTTTATCTTAGCCATTCTGATAGGTGTAAGATAAAACCTCAGAGATATTTTGATTTACATTTCCCTGATGACTAAGGACTTTGAAAATTTTTTTAAGTGCTTCTTGGCCATTTGAGATTCCTTTGTTGAAAATTCTCTGTTTAGCTCTGTACCCCACTTTTAAATTGGGTTATTTGGATTATTGAGGTCTAATTTCTTGAGTTCTTTGTAAATTTTGGATATTAGCCCTCTGACAGATGTAGGATTTGTGAAGATTCTTTCCCAATCTGTGGCTGCAAAATTGTTCTATGGACCATGGCCTTTGCCTTACAAAAGATTTGCAGTTTCATGAGGTCCCATTTTTCAATTCTTAGGCCTAGAACTAGAGCCATTGGTATTCTCTGTAGAAACTTCCCAACTTTACCAATGTGTCCCTCTTTCTCTTCTATAAAATTTAGTGTATCCAGTTTTATGTTGAGGTTCTTGGTCCACTCGGACTTAGTTTCATGCAGGATGATAAATATGGTCCACTTGTCTTCTACACAGTGACATTCAATTAGGCCAACACCATTTGTTGAAGATGCTTTCATTTTACCATCGTGTGGTTTTGGCTGCTTTACCAAAAATCAAGTGTACATAGGTGTGTGGGTTTATTTTAGGGTCTTCAATTCAATTATGTTGACAAATGTATCTTTTTCTGTAACAATAACTTTTATCATTATTACTCTGTTGTACAGCTTAATTTAAGGATAATGATTTCTCCCAAAGTTCTCTTATTGTTCAGGATTGTTTTGATTGTCCTGGGTTTTTTGTTTTTCCATGTGAAGTTGAGCATTGCTCTTTCAAAGTCTATTAAAATTTCTATTGGAATTTTCATGGGGGATTGCATTGAATCTTTCTATTGTTTTTGATGAGATAGCCATTTTCACTAGGTTAGTCCTACCTGTGGCATGGAGAGCCATGGGAGACCTTTCTACCTTCTGATATTTTCTTCAATTTCTTTCTTCAGGAATTTGACATTCTTGTTATACAGACCTTTCACTTACTTGGTTAGAGTTACATCAAGATATGTTACATTATTTGTGGCCATTGTAAAAGGTGTTGTTACCCTATTTTCATTCTCATTTCATTCATTTTCATTTTATTCATTTATATAAAGGAAGGCAACTGATTTCTTTGAGTTAATTTTATAACCAGCTACTTTACTGCAGATGTTTTCTGGTAGAATTTTTGGGGTCACTCATGCATATTCTCTTCCTCATATAGTAATACTTTGACTTCTTCCTTTCCAATTTGTATCCCCCTGATCTCTTTTAGTTGTCATATTGCACTGGTTAGAACTTCAAGTACAATATTGGATAGTGAAAGAGTGGACAGCCTTGTCTTATCTCTGATGTTAGTGGAAATGCTTTAATTTTCACTCCATTTAGTTTATGTTGGCTATTGTATTGCTATATATTGCCTTGATTATGTTTAGGTATGTGCTCTGAATCCCTGATTTCCCTAATACCTTTATCATGAAGAGGTGTTGTTTTTTATCAAAGGCTTTTTAAGTGATCGTGATTTTTCTGCCAGTTTTTAATATATGGTGGATTACATTAATGGATTTTCATATATTGAACCATCCCTTCATGCATTGTAAGACTCCTACTTGATTCTAATGGATGATGTCTTTGATGTGTTCTTGAATTCAGCTTGTAGCTAGTTTGAATATTTTTGTACCAATGTTCATGAGACAAATCATTCTCTTTGTTGAGTCATTATGTGGTTTAGATATCATGGTGGCTGTGTCCACATAGAATGAGTTTGTTGGTGTTCATTGTCTTTCCATTTTGTGGAGTAGTTTGAAGAGTATTGGATTTAACTCTTCTTTGAAAGTCTTGTAGAATTCTGTACTAAAACCATGGACTTTTTAGGTTGACTTTTAATGACTGCTTCCATATGTCTTTAGAGGTTTTGGGACTGTTTAAATAGTTTGCCTCATATTGATTTAACTTGGTTTAGTGGTATGCATCTAGAAAAACATTCATTTTGTTAACATTTTCCAATTTAGTGGAGTACAGATTTTTGAAGTAAGACCTAATGATTCTTTGAATTTCTTCAGTGTCAGTTGTTATGTTTCCCTTTTCATTATTCTGTCTTTTGGTTAAGTTGTCTAAAAGTTTGTGTATCTTGATTTTCTCAAAAAAAAAAAAAGCAACTGTTGTCATTAATTCTTTACATTGTTTTCTTTGTAACTGATTGATTTTAGCTCTGATTTTGATTATTTCCTGTCTCCTACTCTTTGGTGTGCTTGTTTTTCTTTTTTTTTTTTTTCTAGAGATTTCAGGTATGCTTTTAAATTTTTGATATGAGAGATTTCTAATTTCTTTATGGAGGCACTTAGTGCTCTGAAGGTGCTCTTAGCACTGCTTTCATTGTGTCCCATAAATTTGGGAATGTTGTACCTTCATTTTCATTAAATTCTAGGAAGTCTTTACTTTCTTTATTTCTTCCCTGATCCAGATCATTGAGTAGAAAGTTATTCAATTCCCATGAGTGTGTAGGTTTTCCTGTGTTTCTGTTGTTGTTGAAGTCCAGCTTTAATCCATGGGGATTTGATGAAATATGAGGCTTTATTTCAATCTTCTTGTATCTAATGAGCCTTCCTTTGTAATTATATGGTCAGTTTTGGAGAAGGATTCATGAGGTGCTGTGATGAAGGTATATTCTTTTGTGTTTGGTGAAATATTCTATAGATGTCTGTTAGGTCCACTTGATTCATAATGTCTATTCATTTGGTTTCTTTCCTCTGGGTTTTTTCTGTTTAATTGTATTTTTCTCTATGGGATTTACTTGACCTCTATCTGTTTGATTGTATTTTCCTGTATTTCTTTTTTTTTTTTATTTATTCATTTATTTATTTTAAAGCAGATCTAAGAATGTTCTTTAAAGTGTCTTAAAAACCAGAGTAAAAATGTTTCTTAAATAACCCTTTGTCCTATGAACATTATTTTCATATAAGAAAATGACATTGTCTGAGACAAACATCTCACTTAAAAAACACAAAAGCAGAATACTGAGGAAGCAAATTTAGCTTAAGTGCAGAAAAATATACAGGAATTACTCCACAAAATCTTTAATTTATTAGCATAATAGGACCCCTAATCTTTGCATCTATTGGCGAATGGGACCTGAATGTGGAGGATTCAACCTATAGATCTGTTCTTGATGCTTTGCTAAAGTATCTAGACTTTTATCAATGGCACATAGGCACCCTAAAATACAGTTCACTCATCCCATTGAGGCTCAGGCTCTTGCTTTAAAAAGAAACATGAATAGAAAGGAGGGGCAGACCAACTAAGAAGCAAATAACTCCACAGTAAGGAAGCAGCAGGAGGAAGTGAGATTATGTCATTATAGTGTTACTATGAAGGGAAGATTTAAATATCAAAAGGAAACAACTGTTTCTATCCCAAAATAAAAATGGCATGGTTCATGAGCCCTCATTTCAATTTTTTGTATTCATAAAGGATAAATCCCAATCTTTTGTATCTGCACTTCACACTAACTCAAACTTTATTTGCTTATAACTTTAACATCATCAGCCTGTGGAGAAATGCACTGTGAGGGGTAGACTCATCTTGTCATCAAAATTCAAAGAAATCTTTTTAATTTTTGATCACTGGTAAAACTTTACCCAATAACAGGATGTATTTTAAAAACTTGAATCAATGAAAACATGAATGAAATATGAAATTAAGACTGATTCTGGTGGCCTACTTAAAAAAAAAGACTGTTACCAAGACAAAAGAACCACTGGCTCTGAATCTCTTTGAGAATAACAAATATACTAAGTTCAAGAAATACCACTCCCTCTACACTCAAGGAAACAGTGAGTACCGAGTTAACAATCCAGAATTCATGTTCACTTCCCAACTGCCTGACTAGTACAAATTTAGAGTCATGATTCTTTTTGACATTTACAGTTTAGACACATGAGCTCATGTTAAATGACAACTGCTAAGCATGAAGTATTGAAGTCTTCAACTATAATTTTCAAGTGAATTTGTTGTAGACATCTATTAGGGTGGTGTTCGTTTTAGTCTCTAACATTTTCTTGAGATATTAGGCCATTTACATGTAT
>NW_021616159.1:0-6146 GCF_004785775.1 Grammomys surdaster
CAAAGTGAGGATGGAAACATTCTAACCTGCTGGGTGGTGGTGCCTACTCCTTTATTCCCAGCACTCAGGAGGCAGAGGCAGGCAGGTCTTTGACTATGAGGCCAATCTGGTCTACAGAGCAAGTTCCAGGACAGCCAGGGGAACCCAGAGAAACCCTGTCTTGAAAAACAAAGAAATAAGAAAAGAAAAAAACAACCATAACACTAGCTGCTGGTGATTGGTGTATCATCCTGTGAATGTGGTAAACCTACTTGTCTTAGTCAGGGTTCCTATTGCTGGGATAAAATGTCATTACCAAAAGCAGCATGGGGAAGAAGGGATTGGTGTCAGCTAGAAGCTCTCAGATACACTCCATCAATGAGGGATTTCAGGGCAAAAACTCAGGACAGCAACTGAAACAGGCCACCGTTCCTGATGTGCCCTTCATGGCTTGCTCAGACTGCTTTCTTACTCAGCTAAGACCAGATGGCTGGTGGGCTGAGCCCACTCACGTACGTCAATCATTAACAAAATGCTCCAAGTTAGCGTTTCTTCTAAACTCCCGTCCCCATACTTGACTCAGTATAAAAGGGGCTGCTTGCTCCCTCCTCACTCTCTTACTGGCCAATCCTCTTACCCTCTCTGTCCCTTCTTTCCCTCATTCCCTTCCTCCCCTCTCTTCATGTGTTCATGGCTAGCCTCTATTCTCTCTCTCTCTCTCTCTCTCTCTCTCTCTCTCTCTCTCTCTCTGTCTCTCTCTCTCTCCACTCTGTCAACTCCCTCCCCATGCCCTAAATAAACTCTATTATATGCTATACCTGTCATGTGGCTGGTCCCTCAGGGGGAAGAGATGCCTCAGCATGGGCCCACAGAGGCCCCCCCACCCCCACCCCCACCATACCTCACTCTACATCACTCTACAAAGGCATCCCTGGCTTTCTTTTCTTTTCTTTTTTTTAATAAGACACAGTCCTCCACAGTCCTGCCTATAGGCCAATCTAATAGAGAGATTTGTTTTCAACTGTGATTCCCTCTTCTCAGAATACTGTAGCTTGTAACAATTTGGTAATAAATAAATAAATAAATAAATAAATAAATAACCAAAAACAAACCAGGACACCACTGAACCTGCAGTGTTGGACAGACTTGAGGACTAGGTGTGACTTTGTGCAATGCACCTTACTTGGCAAGTAGATGGCCCTAAACTGGATCGTCAACATGATAAAAAATGAAGGAAGCAAAACAAAACCAAACAAACCAAACCAAATAACAAACAAACAAACAAACAAACAAAACCCTGAGTAAGCAGATGCCATGTGGATACATCTGAACAAAGCTGCTGTTGAAAACAAAGAAAACCAAAGTCTGGCCTCCCTCCTCGCCTGTTACCCACTCACTGTGAACTCTAATATAATGCAAGCGGTTTCAAAGTTTAGTTTATAGGAAAGCAAAGAGTAAACATGTGGGACAGAGCGTTCATCAGAGCAAGGGGCAATTCAGACAGACTTTCTGTGCTTGTCGTCAAGAGCCATGGAAAAGCTCAGTGGTGAAAACTGGGTACAGTATGGCAGCCAGAGTATATTATAAATAAATAGATAAATAAATAGCTAAATAAATAAATGACAGAGGAAGGAAGGGAGGAAGGAAGGAAGGAAGGAAGGAAGGAAGGAAGGAAGGAAGGAAGGAAGAGGTTGATTCTTGGCACATGCTTTAAAGTACCCCGGCAGCTCTGATAGGGTCTTAAAGCCTTCCCTTTCATGTGGTGAAGTCTTACTGTACAGGAGCTAGTGAGAGGCATGGAACCTGTGTAAGACGTGGGGCCTAGTGAGAGGTCTGCAGGTCATGCTCCTGAAGGGAATTAGGGGACACCAACCACACTCCTGTTCACACCACCACATTCCCTGGCTATGGGGTGAGCATTTTCCCCCATGTCTGTTCCTGCCATACTGTGTCACCACAGGCTCCAAGCAGGGCTGACAGATCCAAACCTGACACCTCTAAAATCCCATGGGAGGACAAACCTGATTGCCTTACAAGCTGATTATGTCAAGTCCTTGTGAGTGGAAGGGAAAGCTGACTCACACACAGTCTGGTCCAAAGGAAAGTTGGGACAAAGGGCTATCTCTGGGGTCTATTAGCATACCAAAGTGCATGGTGGGCCCCATGCTCCCTCTGCATCACAAGTACCTGTTACAGAGTCCATGCTGGCCTCCTGGCTCTTCTCAGTTCTTCTTCTTCTCACACCCTACCCTAAACTTCTCCAGCTCACTTCCTTCCCCACAGTGTCTCATCCCCTGTAAAGGCTCTGCACTCTGCCCTCTGTCCTGTCTTTCTTTCTTGTTTAGGCTCTTTCTCCCACAACCCTTCTCATGGCCACTCTGCTGGCCATGTTCAGTTTACTTCTCTCTCTCTCTCTCTCTCTCTCTCTCTCTCTCTCTCTCTCTCTCCCCCTCTCTCTCTCTCTCTCTTCTAGATTTATCTAGATGCCTCTTCTGGCTGTTTTCTCCTCATATGTACAATAAAAACTTTCCACTTAACCATCCACTGGAGCAGTACTGTCTGTTCACACATCTCCTGCTAGAAACCCTCTGATCATACACACAGCAAATCTGAAAACTGTGTGGGTGACAGTTTGGATTAAAAAAAAAAAATACTCTGGGTTCCCTATCCCTAAAGGAAAGCCAGGCTAGTATGGTGCAGTGGAGCTGACTTATAATTCCAGATGCTTGGACATTGACTGACTCAAAGATCACAAGTTCAAGGCCAGCCTGAATCTAATCAGTGGACAGATAAAGACATTCTGGAACTAGGACTGGGGTGGGAGTGGGAGATTGCTCTGTAATCCCAGCATGCAGCAGGCTCAGGTCTCAAAAGATAAAGATCTTGAGGCCATCGTGAGCTAAACAGGGCTAGATTCTGTCTCAAGAAATCCAAAGCCACACAAACAAGTTTAAAATTTTTGTTTAAAAATGTATGTGTATGAGGGTTTTTTTTTTTTTTTTTTTTGCCTGCAGTGACCACAGAGGTCACAAGAGGGTGTCACATCCCCCTGGAACTGGAGTTACAGATGTTTGTGAGTCATCATGTGGGTGCTGGGAATTGAACTCTGGTCCTCGGCAAGAGCAGCCAGTGTTCTTACCTGACCAGCCATCTCGACAAACACACACATCCTGAAAACCTCAAACCCCAGACATGTCAAGTCTGTGGTGCTATTTCCATGGTGTCTCTGATTTCTACAGCTACTGATGGCAGGGCCTATCACTCATAAAGTTCAATGAAGTATAAAATGCAATTTATATGTGAAGCAGCCATGACAATACTTCATTTCCCTCTG
Organism: Grammomys surdaster; assembly: GCF_004785775.1. Lineage (NCBI taxonomy): Eukaryota > Metazoa > Chordata > Mammalia > Rodentia > Muridae > Grammomys > Grammomys surdaster. Next base: position 3,314 of record NW_021616159.1, read on the forward strand.
GCATGATGGACAGAACAAGGTTTTGTTCCACATTCTGTCTGTGATACTGTCTCCTGGCAGACTGAAGACCCTGAGAGATACAGAATACAGCTTTCTTCTCTTAAGCCAGACATTGAAAGAGTGGCAAAAGTGTAAACTAATGCCACCTTTTCCCTATAAGTTACTATAGCAACCTTTGTCATGCTGCCCATCAGGAATGTGCCTTAGCCAGGTGTGTGCAATCTCTGAGGTGCAATCCCAGCCCTCAGGAGGCAGAGGTTTGTGGATTCCTGTGAGTTCAAGACCAGCCTGGTCTACACAGAAAGTTCCAGGGTAGCCAGAACTATATAGAGAGAGTCTATCTTGAAAATGTAGGAAGAAGGGGCTGGAGAGATGGCTCAGAGGTTAAGAGCACTGACTGCTGTTCCAGAGGTCATGAGTTCAATTCCCAGCAACCTCATGGTGGCTCACAACCATCTGTAATGGGATCCGATGCTTTCTTCTGGTGTGTCTGAAGACAGTGACAGTGTCCTCAAATACATAAAACAAATAAATCTTTTAAAAAAGAAAGAAAAAGATGTCTTAGTGTTCTTAGTGTACTTGAAGTGATCCTAACTAGAACTTCTCTATGGACTATGGCATGTACTCATCTACCTTAGATTAAATATTAGGCAAATGAAGTGTAGAGAAACTATACTTTTGACGCCAGGCTTAGGAACAGGACTGAAGCTCAGCGCACGGTGCAGCTTCCAGAACTATGGAGATGGGATGGCTCCCAGCCGTTCCCACATCTCTCTCTCAGCTGGCCCTGCAACCCTAACCTACAGTCTGCACAGGGCCTGGGGGTCGGGGGTGGGGCGGGGGGAGGCCCTGCTCTTTTGCAATAAAGGTTGCTCACTGTCCTGGAGAGTCCTGGACTGTAGGGGGAGCTGCTGGGTTCTGAATCCTCTGAGTCACTAACTTCTGAACCAGACACTTGTCCTGTAGGTGTCTCCACCTCTCCATCCTCCACACAGTGTCCCTGGTGACAGGTGGGGTGGCAGAATGTGTAGGACAGCAAAACAGAGGAGCTTGCTGGGCTCCTGCAGAGGACTTTGTTCAGGGATGAATGGTAAGCAGGGAGAGGGAGAGCCCAGGGACTGGGTCCTGACAGTGGGGTGGTGGGGGGCCTCACCTCTCCAGGCCTCCATCCTGCAGGTGGTGGTGGTCATGGTTGGTCCAGGTGGAGAACTTTTCTAAGATGTAGGCAGCCAGGCCCATGGGAGAGTCATTCAGAGCACAGCCTGGATGGGGAGGAGCAAGGGAGGGAGTCAAGCCTGGCCCCAGAGAGTATGTGACTCCAGGACAGAGATGTGGGTGTTGATCAGAGTTATTTCAGGGGTAGAAGCCCTGTTTCCAGCACAGCCCTTCCATGTACCCCACATCTGGAGCCGTTGTAACATCATTTGGTAAAAGGGTTCAATTCTCCTCACGACTCACTATAAGGAAAATTATCTTTTAAATTGAAGGGCAGGTGACTCGGCTTTCTTGAGGTACAAATGAGAAATTGCACGCACACACACATACACACACACACTAATGTGTACTTATACACATGTATAAGTGTATGCACAGACACAGTGGAGGGGCCACACAGGGCACCCACGTGTGTCACCGATCACTGGAATGTTTATGGGTTCTTTCCTGTGGGCTTCCCATCTGTCTTTATTTGGTGGAGTGGGATGGGGGCCATGCAGGAAGAGAATGGACGGCTGTGCACACACTGCACACGATGTACTCTCACCTTTAGTTCTATCTGAGCACTGATACTTTGGTTTCAATTTAATTATTTATTTTTATTTATTCACTTTATATCCTGATTGCAGCCCTCTTCTCTCCTCCTAGTATCCTCCTCGGATATTTTCTCCCCACTTTCCTGTCCCCTTCTCCTCTGAGATGGGGGAGGCTTCCCCTGGTACCAACCTACCCTGTCACATCAAGTCACTGCAGGACTAGGCACATCCTGTCCCACTGAGGCCAGACACAGAAATCCATTAGGGGGAACAGGATCCACAGACAGGCAACGGAGTCAAGTATAAACCTCCTTCTGTAAGACTCTGATGAGCCTTAGCTTACCAGGGATCCCCTGAGTGAACCACGTGGAGCCAGGAATCAATGCAAAAAGCAAGAGAAATTTATTGTTCCAATGTATTGGGGTCATCCTGCACCCAAAGGAGAGGTGGCAACCCCAGGCAGCCTGTTTGGCCAGTTTTTATATAGTTTTTAGGGCAGCAGCCACTAGGCACAATGTGATTGGTAGAACAGTATGACTTTTTAAACTGATTGATCTTTAGGGAATAAAGTGGCAAGGACCTCCCTTTGTCTGTAGGTGGCAAGGGTTGGTCAGTCCAGTGGAATATGTCTAAGTGCTCTGGGCCTTCCCCACCCGTAGGTGGGTTCCCTTCCCTGTGGTCTGAGGAATGTTAACCAGCCTCTCCCTTCTGGGGGAGCAAATGTCCCATGACCTTTCCAAAGTTCCTGAGCCGACCTCTTCATTCCCCCTTGTCTTTGTGCATGCTTCAATCTTGAAGCTATTGGATAGTTACGTAGTTCTTATCCCTGGTCCTATGAACTTAGCTCTTGATATCTTTGTCTCAGGACCATTGACTGTACTGCACCTATGCAATCTTTAATAAAAGCAATGAAGCAATTCAAAATGCAGGGGCCAAAAGTTAGAGGCAGGAACAAAATGATCAGGTGTTCTAACAATGTAGTAAACCAAGAGGAATTAGTGGTTAAACCAAGACTCAAACCATCCTTGGGCTCTCTCTCTCTCTCTCTCTCTCTCTCTCTCTCTCTCTCTCTCTCTCTCTCT
>NW_021616159.1:6156-24633 GCF_004785775.1 Grammomys surdaster
TCTCTCTCTCTCTCTCTCTCTCTCTCTCTCTCTCTCTCTCTCTCTCTGCTAGTCCCTCCCATACATTTGCCATTGAATCCTTAACTATCCTCCTCTCACCCCTTGAATGGTCTCTAGTATGTGTTTCCCAATGTTCCACACCCTTAGGTAGCACAGAAAAAATAGTTGCTCCCCCCCCCACTGATGAGCCTGCTGCCAGCTTCTTTCATCTTGGAGGCACACATATATGGGGGTTTCTTACAGGATACACCTCAACTTCATGTGTCCCCACCCTAAGTCCCACCCTCTAAAGCTGCTTCTGGGACATGGTTTAGATTCAAAAGTCCCTCGTCGCTGACATTCTGGTAATCTCCACCCCTGTGTCTCTAGGGTGGGGATATTCCAGGAGTCAAGGCCTGCCGCTAACTTACAGAGATCAAAGACAAGTTCTGGCCACCAGGCACAAAGTAGGCATTCCACTGTGGTGGACCAAGCCACATCCCCAGTGGCTGAGAGTACTTGCCAAGTCACTTTGGTAGGGTTGTGCGGGGTGCTGAGGCTCAGCTTGGGAAGGAAGATACACCATATCCATCTAATGGTTTCTCTGGTCTTGCAGAAGGGCAGGTGATCTTGAGCTTGAGGAGGTTGCTCAGGTGTCTGGCTGCTCTCCAGTCGGCATCAGGTGCAGGTGCTGGTGTGAGTTACATGAACCCAGGCAGTTACTCCATCCACTTCTACTGAGGTCGGGATGGTCAACAGCACCAGGAATGGCCTTTTCCACTTTGCTCACTCGTGTGGAACCTTTGGAGTACTTGCATTATACAGGGCACTAAGGGTAGGCCACAGTTCCTGGTGGCTGATCTGAAAAGCTTGCAATCGAGCCATAAGATCCTTATCAGCCTGAAAAGTCATTTCTGGGAGGTGGGTCAAGAGCCGGGGGTCAAGAGAGTGGGGGTCTCACACAGTAGAGGTGTTCTGGGCTTGGAACAGGGCCAGGGGAAGGGGCACCACCCAGCCAGCACCAGTTTCCAAAGACAATTTAGTTAAGGTCTCTTTTTAGGGTTCTGTTCATTTTTTTCTACCTGCCCTGAGCTCTGGGGACGGTACCCACAACGGAGCTTCCTATTAGTCCCCAAAATCTCTGCTAATCAAAACGAAAGCAAGACCGTTATCTGATCCAATTACCTTGGGCACTCGAAACCTCAGGAAGATTTCTTCTAACATCTCCTTGGCTACCGTGGTAGCTGTTTCTTGCTTGGTGGAGAAAGCCCCAACACATCCAGAGATAGTATTTGCAAATACTAGATGGTATTTGTAACTATATTTTCATGGCCTAACTTCTGTAAAATCAGCCTTCCAGGCTGTTTTCCCCTAGGTTTTTTGCTCTGTTCACTCTTGGCTGCATAAGCATTTACTTGCTGGTATACCTTACACTGTTCTACTGTATCTCTGGCTGAAACCCTGAAGTCTATTACATATGTCTTAGATCCCTTGACCGCTTAGATGAACTTATCCCCTAAATGAGTCCATCTGTGCATTTGGCCTAGTAAGTCTTGTATACTTTCTGGGGAGTATAGTTTTCCCTTCTCATGTGCACCATTGCCCCTTTTTCTCTAGGTAACAGTTGCAGGGTGGCTAGCAATCTGAGCCCGTTCTTCTTCTGTGTGTTTTAAGTGAGGCCGTCTCTTAATCTAGTCTCAGTCTCCAGTGGGTGTCTCTTGTAGGCCCATAACCGGGACAGGCTCCTGCATAGCCACTTCTCAAGCCACTTGATCTGTCTGGTTATTGTCTCGGCCACTGAGTCTCTTTCCTTCTGATGTCCTGTGTGGGGCTCTGGGCTATGAGAGCAGCAGGACATTGGAGGAATGAATGCCCACAAAACTCTCCTCCCATAACAGATTCTAATCCCCCTAAGGCAATCTGTCCCTGCTGCAGAAAAGGTTTCCACTGGAGGAGGCACTGTACCGATCGATATGATAAGGATGATAAGCCACTAGAGCCTTTAAACTTCAAATGGGGCAACCCTCAGGCCCAACAGCAAGAGGGACAACTACTCCCGTAGAAGTCTTACGGGTGTCCACCATCTCAGAAGGCTCCCACCCAAAGTTAACCATTAAAATAGATGATAAACCATTCAAGTGTGTTACTGATACTGGGGCAGATCAGACAATTTTAAGACAGCAAGAGGTCCCACAAGACTGGCAACTGATCCCTGGGCCCCAGCTCCTAGGCATAGAGGGTACCTATCACACATTCATCACCAAACAGACCTACAGGTGGGAAGACTTGGATGGAGCTACCAGCCTCATACGCCCCCTGGTGGCTCAAGTAGCCACCAATCTTTTAGGGAAAGATATCTTACAAGCCATAGACTTACCACCCAACCAGAAAGAGACCACACTAAGATAGAGGATATTGCTTATGAAGAAAATAGTACCTAAGAGGACCCAAAAAATCCTTCTCCAAATCACCCCCAATTCTAGAGGCCACTGTTAGATTTAGTACTCCCTGCCTTGATTGGCTCTCCGATGAAGCCATCTGGGTCCCACAGTGGCCTCTATCAAGTGAGAAACTTAGAGCCTTCAGAGAACTCGTAAAGGAGCAGCTGTCACTACAACACATCCGCCCCTCCCACAGTCCATGGAACATCCCTGTGTTTGCCATAAAAAAGAGCTCAGGGGGATGGAGACTATTGCAAGATTTGAGGGCAATTAACAAAACCATGAGAATCTGGGGCTCCCCGCAAAGAGGGCTACCCCACATCTCAGCCATTCCTGCCAATGTTCCCCTATTAGCAATACACATAGAAGACTGCTTTTTCCCCCATCCCTCTCCACCCCTGGGACTGTGAACTCTTTGTATTCTCAGTGTCCCCCATTAACAACTCTGGCCCAGCCTCATGATATGAATGGACCGTTCTTCCCCAGGGAATGCCTAACAGTCCTACCATTTGTCAGGAGGCTGTAGTCACTGCATTAAAACCCTGTTTAGACAAGGGACTCAACATCTATCATTACATGGATGAGATTTTGGTATGGGGGGATGCTTCTACCTCTCCCTCCCAACTTAAGGACCAGCTAATACCTTCCCTATCTGCCCTAGGATTCAAAATAGCCCCTCACAAAATCCAACTTATTCTTCCCATTGCATTTTTAGGAACAGAGATCTCCCTTACTTCAATATGCCCCCTCAAATCCACTCTTTCCTTCCCTCAAAAATTAACTCTCGTCTCCCTCCAGAGCTTTTTGGGCAATCTCAATTGGCTTCGACCCTGGCTCCACCTTCCCACAAGCACCCTTCAACTCCTCTTCAACCTCCTGAAAGGAGATAAAATTCCCTCCTCCCCAAAAACACTGTCCCCAGAAGCAGTCCAAGGCCTAAACTCTGTCAATTCAGCCCTAAAAGATATGGCTTTTGCTAGGTATGATAAACCATACCTGTACATCTCCATATCTTTAACTCCTCCCCTATGCTTATAGGAGCCCTTTACCAATCTCAGGGGGTGCTAGAATGGCTCCATACCTCAATGGGTGGTGCACCCCAAATTTTAAATGAAGTAGATACACTTGCTAGCATGATTTAAAATGGCAGGGACCCTACAAACCCTAGGAAAAGAACCTGACATTCTTGTCACCTCCTTCTTCCTCTATGACTTGTCCCTGCCCCCAAATCAGCCTTTATCCATGCTAATATTATCCAACAGGAAAACCAGTCTCAGGAGGAACTACAAGCTACCCTCTCCTGGCTACAGTACATTCAATATGCAGCGGACCTCCTTCCCTTAACAACCCACCCCAGTTCTTTCCAATGCTTTTTCTGTGCCTCTCTCTCCCGGCCATTATTAACAGCCATTCTCATTAACTTTTTCCTTACGACCTCCATGGACCCCTGCCCACGAGGAAAACACAGGATATTCCTCTCTTTGACCTACCCCCACCTCTTTGCCTTGTAGGGCCCTCCTCAAAACCCCATCTCATATGTGCCCATGACATCACCATCACCAAGTCAGTATGTGTTAACCCTTCTGCCCTCTTCTGGTGCAAAGGCACTACAGGTGCCTGTATCAACCCTCATTTTCAGGGCTCCTGCACCCCCGTGATTGTTGTCCCCCAGGTTTATCTCTACAAACCTGAAGAACTCGCCTTGCAGATGGGAAGAATCCGAAAGAAGAGAGAGATCTTCATCCCTCTCCTCATTGGACTAGGCCTTGCTGTTTCACTTGGTGCCACTGGAACTGCTGGAGCAGCCCTTGTCCAAACACATCTGGCCAGCGACTTCCAAGACAAGCTTGACCAGGCAATGGCCTCTACTACAGACAGCCTTGAATCTCTTCAACGCCAGATAACCTCTTTAGCAGGAGTTGCTCTCCAAAACCAGAGGGCCCTGGACTTGTTGACTGCTGAACATGGGGGGACTTGTGTTTTGCTGGAGGAGAAATGATGCTTCTATGTCAATGAATCTGGGCTGGTAGAACAAGATGTACAAATGCTCAAAGAGCTCTGGGGGAACCTTCGGGTTAGCTATACTCCCAATATCCCTACCCCTTGGTACTCTAACTCCTTGATGGCTTGGGTTCTTCCTCTCCTTGGCCCCATACTAGCCACTGGAGCCTTGCTTCTCTTGGCACTCAGCCTCATTCAGTTTCTAAAGCAACAGATAAGTATCATTGCAAAGGTAACTACCAATCAGGTCTTGGTTCAGGATCAAACTGTTCCCAACATAGGAAACATTTATTCTGATGACACCTCTCCTTTATAAAAGAAAAAGAGAGAGTTGTGGGATGGTGGGCTGTGAGAAGCAGTTGGGTACCTGGTCAAGCATAGGCCTTGAACCCCGGACCCTTATTGGTCGGCAGGTGTTCGGCTCTGCTCCTGTGCCCTGGTTCTTTTCATTTAGCTTCAGCCCTCCACAGCTCCTCCCACAGAGAGGTCTATGACCATCGGTCATGAGGAACAGTGTCTCGGGCTCTCCCACATGTAGATAAGGTATCTCCAAGCTCTCAGACCAAGCCAATAGGCATTATTTGCTGACAGACCCTAACCACCCAGAAACTGTATATAAGGGCTCTAATCAGGAGAAGTAATGGTGTGTGAGAATCATCCCGGTGGCCGAGAGTTTCTGTTACAAGAGCTGTAACACTTGGGAAGAGATCTGCTCTCCTGGAACCTGCCTGGGACACCAAGCTGCCTCCTTGCCAACTAGCCGGCTTCTTATCAGCTCAGCAGGAAGAGACAGGTGCAGCACCTGGGAGTGACTGGGCGGCAACAACGGAGGCACAAGCAGAGGCAGCAGCGGAGGCAGGCGATTCCCCCTTCCTGCTTACACTATGTCCCCTTGGCCCGGACCTCCACACCAGGCCAGGCTGGAGATCGGGCTGGATGCCCTCCGGAACAGGGGACCCACAGAGTCACACCAGAATATTTTATAATATTTGTGTCTATTGTGAAGGGTGTTGTTTCCCTTGTTTGTTTCTCAGACAAGTTTTCATTTGTACAAAGGAGGGCTACAGATTTTTTTTTTTGAGTTAATTTTGTATCCAGACACTTTGCTGAAGGTGTTTATAAGCTGTAGGAGTTCCCTGGTAGAATTTTTGGAGTTGCTTATTTATACTATCATATCATCTGAAAATAGTGATACTTTGGCTCCTTTCTTTCTAATTTGTATCTCCTTGATCTCTGTTAGCTAAACTTCTGTTAGCTAAAACTTCAAATATTATATTGAATAGATAGGGAGAGAGTGGGCAGAGAGTGGTCTTGACTCTGATTTTAGTGGAATTGTTTTAAGTTTCTCTCCATTTAGTTTGATGTTGGCTATTGGCTTGCTGTATATTGACTTTATTATGTTTAGTTATGGACCTCATATCCTGATCTCTCTAAGACTTTTAACATGAAGGGGTGTTGGATTTGTCAAAGGCTTTTTCACCATCTAATGAGAAGGTCATATTTTTTTCTTTTAGTTCATTTATATAGTGGATTATGTTGATAGATGTTTAAATATTGAACCATCCCTGGAACTCTGGAACTCTACTTGAATATGGTGGATATTGTTTTTGATGTCTTCTTGAATTTGGTTTTTGAGTATTTTATTGAGTATTTTTCATCAATATTTATAAGAGAAATCGGTCTGAAATTCTTTTTCTTTGTTAAATCTTCATGTGCTTAAGTATCAGGGTGACTGTGGCCTCATAGAATGAGTTTGGCAGTGCTCTTTCTGTTTCTGTTTTGTGGAATAGTTGAGGAATATTGTTCTTAACTCTTCTTTGAAAGACTGATAGACTTCTGTGCTAAAACCATCTGGCCCTGGGCTCATTTTTTGGTTGGGAGACTTTTAGTAAGTGTGTCTTCTTCCTTAGGGGTTATATGAGTATTTAAATTGTTTACCTCATCTTGATTTAATTTTAGTAAATGATATCTATCAAGAAAACCATCCATTTTGTTTAGATTTTCCAATTTTGTTGCATACAGGCTTTTGAAGTAAAACCTAATGATTCTTTGGATTTACTCAGTATCTTTCATTTGGTCTCTCTTCTTATTTCTAATTTTGTTGATTTGGATACTGTCTCTGACTTTTTGTTAGTTTGGCTATGGGTTGATCTATCTGTCTATCTTGTTGATTTTCTCAAAGGACTAGCTCTTGGTTTCATTGATTCTTTGAACTTTCTCTTTGTTTATGCTTTATTAATTTCATACCCGAGTTTGAATATTTCCTGTCATCTACTCTTCTTGAATGCATTTGCTTCTTTTTGTTCTAGAGCTTTCAGGTTGGTTTTAAGTTGCTGGTATAAGATCGTCCCAGTTTCTTTATGAAGGAACTTAATGCTGTGAACTTTCCTCCTAGCACTGCTTTCATCTCTTTCTTTCTTTCTTTCTTTCTTTCTTTCTTTCTTTCTTTCTTTTTCGAGACAGGGTTTCTCTGGGCAGCCCTGGCAGTCCTGGAACTCACTCTGCAGACCAGGCTGGCCTCGAACTCAGAAATCCACCTGCCTCTGCCTCCCAAGTGCTGGGACTAAAGGTGTGCGCCACCACTGCCTCATGCACTGCTTTCATTTCATTTAGCACCTTAAGTTTGGGTATGTTGTGCCTTATTTTCTTTGAATTCTAGAAAGCCCTTTCTTTCTTTCTTTCTTTCTTTCTTTCTTTCTTTCTTTCTTTCTTTCTTTCTTTCTTTCTTCCCAGTGGTCATTCAGCAGAGAGTTGTTCAGTTTCCATGAGTTTGTGGGCTTTCTGTTGTTTCTATTTTGTTGAGTTCCAGCTTTAATCCATGGTGCTCTGATATGATACAAGGAATTATTTCGATTTTGTTGTATCTGTTGAGGCTTGCTTTGTGACTGACTATATTGTCAATTTTGGAGAAGGTTCCATGAGGTGCTGAGAAGGTATATTCTTTTGTAGATCCATTTGATTCATAATCTCTGTTAGTTTCATTATTCCTCTGCTTAGTTTCTGTCTCATTGGTCAGTTCATTGATGAGAGCGGGGTGATGAAGTCTTGCACTATTAATGTGATTTAAGCTTTAGTAATGATTCCTTTATAAATGTGGGTGCCCTTGCATTTGGGGCGTAGATGTTCAGAATTGAGATGTCATCTTGGTGGATTCTTCCTTTGATAGGTATAAAGTGTCCTCATTTTTTTATTAAATTAGGTTGAAAGTCTACTTTATTAGATATTATAATGACTACTCCAGCTTGCTTCTTGGGTTTATTTGCTTGGAAAACCTTTTTCTAGCTCTTTAGTGTAAGATAATGCCTACCTTTGTTGCTGAGGTGTGTTTCTTGTGTATAGCAGAATGATGGATCCTGTTTATGCATTCAGTCTGTTTGCCTGTGAATTTTTATTGGGGAATTGAATCCATCGATGTTGAGAGATATTAGTGACCAGCAATTTTTTGAAAGATTTATTTATTTATTTATTTTATGTCTTTGAATACACTATAGCTGTCTTCAGACACACCAGAAGAGGGCATCGGATTCCATTACAGATGGTTGTGAGCCACGATGTGGTTGCTGGGAATTGAACCCAGAACCTCTGGAAGAGCAGTCAGTGCTCTTAACCACTGAGCCATCTCTCCAGCCTGTAACCAGCAATTTTTAATTTCTGTTATTTTGATGTTGTTGGTAGTTTGTGTGTGTTTGTGGTTATTTACTTCCTGTGTTTTCTTGGGTGTAGTTAACTGCCTTTGGTTGGAGTTTTCCTTTTAGTATCTTCTGCACAGCTGGATTTGTGGATTTATATTGTTTAAATTTGGTTTATCATGGAATATCTTGTTTTCTCCATCTATGTTAATTGAAAGTTTTGCTGGGTATAGTAGTTTGGCCTGACATTTGTGGTCTCTTGGAGTCTGCAAAAGATTTCTGTCCTTGCCTTTCTGGCATTTAAAGTCTCTGTTAAGAATTCAGGTGTAGTTCTGATAGATCTGCTTTTATGTTACTTGGCCTTTTCCTCTTGCAGCTTTTAATATTCTTTCTTTGTTCTGTATATTTAGTGTTTTGTTTATTATGTGGCAAGAGGATTTTCTTTTCTAGTCCAATCTATTTGGTGTTCTATAAGCTTCTTGTATGTATATAGCCATATCTTTCTTTAGGTTGGGAAAATTTTCTTCTATAATTTTGTTGAAAATAATTTCTGGGCCTTATAGTTGGGAATTTTCTTTTACTGTGTTTCAGATTTCTTGGATGTTTTGTACATGAACTTTTTAGACTTTGCAGTTTTTTTGACTGATGTATCAATTTCTTCAATTATATCTTCTATACATGAGATTCTCTCTTCCATCTCTTGTATTCTCTTGGTAATGGTTGCAAATTTAGTTTCTGTTCTCATCCCTAGATTTTCTATCTTCACAATTTCCTCAATTTGTGTTTTCTTTCTTGCTTTTATTTTCATTTTCATGTTTTGAACTTTTTTTCATTTCTTTCACAAGTTTGATTGTATTTTTCCTGTATTTCATTAAGGGGTTTATTAATTTCTTCTCTAATGGCCTCTATCATCTTCATTAGATTAAATTTAAGGTCATCTTCTTGTGCTTCAGCTGTGTTAGGATATCTGGGGCTTGCTGGATGATTCCAGGTGACAGCTCAGACCAAGACTTCTCTATGGCCTTTAGTGGTAGGTAGTATGAGCCATGGATATTGACACAGACCCCTGCTGCTGCATGGCCACAGACGCAGACATGGCTCTCAGCTGCAGCACAGGCCAGCACTTTACCATCATCTCAGATGGCAGGGCAGGCTCATGTCAGGGTGTTTCTTTCCACCCTATCCTCCAGTTCCATCTCTCTTAATGCTCAAGCTGTTCCACTTCTCTTTCTCTCCCAGCTGTCCACCACTTGCACATCATAGTGGTTCCTGCTGCAGGTGGGCCACATGGCTTGGGCCTCTGGTGTCTTCCTGGCTTACTGACTCCTTATGTGGAGGCCCAGATTGGAGGGACTCATTTGGAAGTTTCAAGGATCTTATGCTTGGAGTAAAGACTAGTGGAGCAGAAGGCAAGAGGCAGATGCACAAACCCAGCAATTGCCATCCATGCTTAGGCAAGGAGTAAGTCTCTGTAGATCCAGAGAAACTTCTGCTCAACGTGGAGTCCAAATTGCCAGTGATTGACATGTAGGAGTTAACCAGACAAAGGATGATGGGTGTTTCCGTCAGAGGACCTGGAGGCCACAGGTCTTCAGAACTCAGCACTGTCTCGTTACAGGGATGGGGTTTATCTGACTGATGCTCATCTAACTGATGCTGGCTGAAATTCCTGGCTGGTTTCAGAACCGCAGACTAGAATGTACCCCTATACACCCCCCCCAGCGAGTTGGGGTTTCCCCATAGCTCAATGTGCCCACATGCCCTACTTTTTCCTGAAAGCTTCTCATGAGGGACAATCCCATGAATGTCATTTTAAAAATCAGGTTTCTCTACTCCCACAGCTGATCTGAGGATAAAGAGCAATTCTTATCAAACTTCCAAATGGGTTGTGTGTAATTTGACAAGATGATTTAAAAATATACGTTAAAAGCAAAAATATGAAGAATCACTGAGACAAATCTATCAGATGACAGGAGTTGAGAGCCGAATATGGGGCAGAAAAGACACCACACATCAGTTGGAAGACTTTTCCTCAGGTAGGAGACAGTAGGACTTCAGCACTACATCCCCAGTGACAGCAGAACCACAGACGGCTTGTCAGTCAGGATCTGAAGCCCAAACTACAGCAAGTCTAAGGCAGAGAAAAGAGGGGATACAAATCCTTGGCCTCTCCCTCCACCTTTCCTCCTGTGTCTTCCATTAGCCAAACACAGACTCATTCCAGCTGAGGTGGAGCCTGAAAAACTTACTGGAAAGCCTGCCCTTCTGCAGCACAGGGAAGGAAAACTCAGAGGAACGAATCTAAAAGCCAAAAGCCACGGGCTAGTACAAATGGCCTGGGTGGTATGAGAGAAATACTAAGAACAAAGTCACAGTAAGATCAAATTTCAGAATCTTTGGTTTATAGAGTGTGTTGGGGTCCATGAATCACCTCACAAACTACACACACATTGATCTCAATCAGACAGGGATAATTTATTGTGCATACACTCCAGGACTGATTGATGAGGGCCATGGTTCAGATTGGGGAACTGAACTGTGACCTTCGGTTAAGGTCCTACAGGGCTTTAGAAAAGCCTGAGATCTACAAACATTTGTGCCAAGTTACTTCACCAGTCAGAATTTAGGGATATACGGATTTCCTTTGAAAAACGTCTTTATTGTACACTTCTCCTGCTCCCACTGGTTGGGGTATTTAACTGTGGCAGGGACTCGCCTTGTCTATTATCCATATCTTAACTTGCCAACCAGGATGCCAGTTACCATGTACATGTTTCTTTCTGCCAAGTAGGATGTCAGTTTCCAGGGAGATCTTAGGGACTTAAACTTCACTTGACCCCTACTCAAAATGGAAGTCTTACTCCAAATGGCTTCTTATATTGGTATGGGTGTTTCTTTCATGTTAGGGTCCATCCTAGAGGCAGCTTATAAAGTTAAATACCATAAAAGCTTACAAACAAGTGCAGGAAGTGCTGCTGCGTGGTTGGTTTACGTCCAAGCTTATTGTGGCTAACTATACAAAACAGTTCGACTGACTTCTATCGTGATGGATTTTCAAGGGCACAGAAGATAACAGAATATGTAATCACCATGGGCATGAGAAACGTTCCCAGTAACAGCAGAAACATATGAAAAAGTTTCCTTATAATGGCAGGCAATCCAGGTAATAGTTACCTATGCCTTAACATTCCTCCCTTTTGAGGAATTTTCTGAAAGTCAAATTTTTGACTCTAAAGTTTTTGAAGCCAGAAGGTTTATTGGGTCTGAAGAACTGTAAACTGGACAGTGGAAATGTACTGTTTAACCAAAGAAAGTAGGTTCACAGGAGAGAGCCAGTGGGCACCAATCAGGGAGGTTATCAATGAGGTTTTCTGACTTTAGTTAGTGCATCTCTAAGGACTCCAGAATGATTAGCATAGGCTGGGCGGTGGTGGTACACGCCTTTAATCCCAGCACTTGGGAGGCAGAGGCAGGTGGATTTCTGAGTTCAAGGCCAGTCTGGTCTACAGAGTGAGTTCCAGGACTGCCAGGGCTACACAGAGAAACCCTGTCTCGAAAATCAAAAAACAAACAAACAAATAAACAAACAAACAAAGAACAGCTCCTAGGCAAAGGTGAGTCCCAACATAATTCTCAGGACATGTTGAGAGTTTTTTTTACCCAAAGGTTTTTCCTTTTCTTGGACATCACTGGCTCTATACTTGGTAGCTTGATAGTCAGGATGGACAGATGCTGTCTATTCACGTGATAAGAATAGGATGTAGGTTGGCATTACAGGTAGCCATTTGTTCCTTATGCCAGGGGGTTTCCTTTAGACTTGGCATTTCAGCCTGTGGGGGGTGGGATGTTGGGTTGTAGTGTACATATGGATCTCGAGACTGTCTCCCTTAGGGGCTAGCGTCTTGGCTCAGAGAGGCAGAGGTGTGGGAATTTGACTGTGTTCACTCCATGCCGGTGCAGAGCAGACATTGGTCTAGGAGAAGCTGCAGGACTCATGGGTGGGGGAACACAGTCTGAGGTCCCATGGGGAGTAGGAGAAGCTCTGGCTGAGTCCCGCAGCGACTCCCTTGGCTGGGTCACTGCTGGCTTGGCTTGCTTGCTTGGGTTGTTGGGCCTCCATGGCTGAGAATGTAGAGAGATCATCATCAGGAGATTAGACGACAGCTTGGTAGTTGAAAACCTTCTTCACGGTTCCTCACGGCAGGTCCCAAGGAAGAGAGATAGGCTATGGTCTTAAGATATTTATTATCATGGTGGAAAGTAGATGAAAGCTATACCCCCTATTCTCAGGGTGGGCCTGATGCTAAATACCTTTTGTAAGGAGGACGTCTGGGAAGGAATGTTTCATTGGCTACGCCCTCTGGCCTTTAAGTATCTCATTAATATGGAGATCTGTCTCAAGGCTCCTCAGCCTGTAGTCATGCCCGCTACCTGTAGAGGGGCTAGTAGGGGCGTTGTCCTATGTGCCTGGAGGACCTCACTCTATGGAGGTCTTCAGCCTCGTGTCAGGAGCCTGTGTCAGGAGCCTGGAGTCTGGGAGCATGCATTCTGTCCCTTGCAGGGAAACCTGTGGTGTCTCAAACCTTCTGTGTCTCCGTCGATTTCTAGCCCATGCTCGACTAGAAACCATGCTGTCCTTTCACAGTCCTACAATGGAACAACAGGTGGCATATTCTTTTCTGTAACTGCTTCCAGCTGACGTTAGGACATTGTCATCAGGACATGGGAAGGCTGAAATGCTAGTCAAAGGCTGGGCAATGGAGCATGTATCAGAAGTATCTGACTAATTGACCCAACTGAAATTGATCCAGCCAATCACATTGGCTGGACCAGTTCACATCAGCAAATCAGGGCTCAGTAGCTTGCGAGCTGAGCTAGCTGCCTGTTGCTCTCTAGCTGTCAAGCCATAGCTTGCTTAGCTGTCACTGTAATCAGAGATCTGAGAAAGACAAATTGTAATCTAATGGCCTATATGTCAGTTAAAATGAAGAGATTAGTCCACATCTTGTTACATAGACAGTTATACCAGTTTCCTGTGGTCTCTGTGGCACCAAGGGCAGAGGCAGTCTTTGGCCATTAGGCCCAGAAGATGAAGAGACTTTTTCCTGTGAAGGAAGAACATGGGAGAAACTGACCTTACCTTGTCTTGGCAAGTGAGTGTGAATATCAAACTTTCCCCAAGGATCTCGATGCCCCTAATTTTTTTTTTTTTTAGATTTTAGCAGAAAAATCTACTGGTGATGGTGCCCCTTTCCCTTTCTATCCTTTTTTCTCTCCTACCTAGCGTTAGGGAGTTAGAAAGGTTAGAAAGGGGTAGAGAAGGGTGGAAGAAAGAACCCACATATGGAGATGCTCCTCCTCACACAGATCAGACTCAGGTCCATGTCTCACAAACAATGACTCCTCCTCAAATCAGCTTTGCCTCAAGTACCAACTGTTCGGTGTGACATTTCCTGGAAAGACTTACACACATGTCTCATTCCAGATAGGGCACTATCAACAGACCGAAGGAATGATGTCCTGAGGCTCAGCTTGGGAGCCAGTGGCTCTCCTGGGATTACTTACTGGAGTACAGGTGAGGGGTTACTTACAAGATCATAGATGACTCAAAAGTAGCGGTATCACTAGAAAGCCTGGTTCTTCATGGGTGACAACCCATGAAGTCGACATTCCTCAAGCTTCCTGCATGACTTGCAGGCAGCTTGGAGTAAGACAGTCTCATCTCTTTAGCAATTCTTTTTTTTTTTTTCTGGAGGAGTGGTAAAGTTTTATTGTATGTACATCGGTGTTTTGGCTGCATGTATATATGTGTTGCATGTGCCTGATGTCTGCAGAAGTCAGAGGAGTGTGTCAGATCCTTTGCAACTGGACTTAACAGATGGTTTAGTTACCATGAGGGTGCTAAGAACTGAACCTGGGTCCTCTTCAAGAGCAACAAATGCTCTTAATGGCACTCTTAATGGTGGAGCTATGTCTCCAGCCCTTGTTACTGTTTATATGAGCTTGGGGCAGGGGAAGCCTTATAAATCCTTTATTCCTTTCACATCTATAGAACACTGGAAGAAAGTTTAAAAGTTTGCCTAATTTGTTCTTGACACAAATATGACATGAAAGCAGAGAGGGAAGGAGAGGAGAAGAAAAGGTTGGGAAATGATTTTTAACTACTCTTCTATTATGTGACAAAGCATCACGACTAAGACAACCTATAAATGAAAGCATTTAATTTGGGGGCTCACAGTTCCAGAGAGCCAGTCTATGTCCATCATGGTGGGAACATGGCAACAAGCAAGCAGACATAGAGCTGAACTAGTAGCTAAGAGCTTATACCCTGATCTACAAGCTAGAGGCAGAGATTGAGAGAGCTAACTGAGAATGGCATGGCCTTTTGAAGCTGCAAAGCCCATCACCTGTGATGCATCTCCTCCAACTAGGCCGCATCTCATAGTCCTTCCTAAACAGTTCAACCAGCTAGGGACCAAAGCATTCAAATATATGAGCCTATGGGGCCCATTCTTATTTAAACCACCACAGGGGTGAATATGGTCTAAGTTGAATGAAATGTTATCAAGAAACATATCAATTCGTGTCATGAATGCATACTAATAAAAACTAATAAAGGCACCACCTGGCTAGCTCCCAGCCTGGCTGCCACGGTCCCGATGTAAGCACATTTGTCTTGCCAAGCTCTCCAGCGGGACTGGAGCTCCCAAGCTGCTTTCACCAGGCTGCTCCCTCTAGCTTGCTCCCGTAGCAACTGGTCACTGTGCTTCCAGCTCTGGTTCGCTCGTTGCTGGAGCTGCTATTTCCTCCACAGCCATAACCACTCGGTTGTTGGAGGACCCACTTCCCGGTAACCCAGTAAATCAAAACTCTAAAGCGTAAGGTTAACCAATGGATTTATGTGTTAGCAAATACTCAATATACAAGATGCCCACACAATTAGAATTGCTATCCAAATTACCTAACCTTGATATGAATAACTACCTGAGACTGCTAGAGACACGAGGGTGACATCCACAGCCACTTGCCTTCCCTCTTTCTCCTCCCAAGTCCTCCCTCTGCCTTCCTCTTCCCTGTCCAATGACAGAGCTGCACTGCAAATACAATGGGCAGGAAATTCCTGCCACATCATGCTGGGAATGAACTGCTCATTTTGACAAAGGCTGTAACAGCGGCACACAGCACAAGAAAATATAGTAAAAAGGGAAGAGGTAAGAAAAAAAGATTCTTTGTTGCCAGAGAGATCTCCTAGAGAAAAAAAGGCCCCAAAGCTACCAATGCACATCTTACACATTTGACAAAGAAGGGGGTAACAGGAATATCTCTGGTCTAACTGGTCTCATGACCCCTTAATCCCTCAAGGTGCTGTCAGAAGGTTAAACAAGAAATGTCTGTTCTGGAAGTATGGGACAAACACTGTTGTCTACAGTGGATTAGTGGCATGAGTTCTCTTGGTAAACAAACCTCTGAGGGAAATGTTTAACAATATCTTTATCACCCAAAACCTACGGTGGCATCTCAAGAATATGACGAAGGGATTTCTAGATCTGAAGTCAGTATGTGGACTCATCTTGAAATGTGGACACATAGTTCTTAAAAATCTTCAGAAATCTGCTGACTATGGCATTTAAAATGCTTAATGAAAAAGCTTCCCATAATAGACAGAAATGTCAGATCCTAGAGGGAAGCCCAAGGTCTCCGAAGAAAACAATGGGGCTCTGACTACTCCACCTGGATTGTGGTATAAATTACCAGTGTGCAAACATGCCCTGTGCCTTGCTGTCATCATGGCTCTGCCCAAGCCATGGCGCAGATCGCCCTAATCTCCCTGATCAAAGTAAGGTCAGTCCCCTAAGTTCCTCCTCTACAGGAAATCTCTCAGACCTAGGTCTGGAAGCCAAAGGCCAATGCTGCTGTGTGGCAGCTGAAGATTAAATGCGACACTGTATGACAGCCAGAGACCTATGACCACTGCCCCCAACAAAGCCATTGAGACTTCAGGGGTCTTCGGCAACCGTCTAGGTAGTGGGTACACCTGTGTCATTTTAATTGATACATGAGCCATTTGGATTATTCTTCCTACTCTAATTTATCCTTCTCAGATTTCTGATGATATGGACTGACTAACTGTAGCTTACAACAACAAGCACACCAGCTCCTTCCCCAAGGCTGCAGCTGCCTTCTAGTCATATAAAGAAAGTCTGGTCTCACTTTCCTAGAGCTTAGGTTTCCAGCTGAGAAAGACAAACAGGATACTGTGTGACCAGTCTCTAAAGAGATAAACTTGCAAAAATAACTTTTACCATTCCGTTATTTAAAAGAATCTGGTTTAGAATGATTGCTGTCAGTAATCAACCACCTATGTGTTATGGTAAATGATTGGCTAGGAAAAAAAGCTTAAGGTTTATGTAAGTTCTGATGGTCTAAGAAAGGGTTCTAAGGAATACCAACGCAGTCGCAAAGGTGTGAGGCTGTGGGAGCGTAAGTACATTGTAAGGGTTTAAAAAGGTGTTTTAGGATGTGTAAATGCAAGTTATAAAAGATCTAAGAAAATAATTTAAGGTATATGAAAAAAGTTTCATATTTTGTAAAAGAATCTTTTGTTTTCTTGATGTATTTGCCATCTTGGAGGCTTACTGCCTCTGTCTGCTAACCTAGGCTGAATCCTGGAAGCTTCTAGCCTCTGTACAGTCTAATCTAGATAGGCCTAGAATTTTTCAGCCTCTGAGACTTGCTGCTGAATAAGCTCACCCTTTCCAGTTTTTTCTGAACTCTGGCTGGCTGTTTCAACTCAGCTGTTTTGGCTCAAACTCCTCTCCAAGCTGACTGATTCAATCTGGCTTCTCTCAGCTTCTCCTGAATTGCTCTGCTTGGCCTCAAACTAACTCGGGCAATCGGTTTTAATCTTCTGGCTCCTTCTCATTCTCTGGCTCCTTCTGTTGTCACCTGTAGCTTGTTCTCTCTGCAACTTGTCTCTGTACAAATGTCCCAGTAAAACTGCCTCTTTCTCTCTCTTTTTCAACTGTGCTTCTCTATTTTAAGTAGCCTCTTTCCCCCGTCTTCTTGTGAGAGTTGGGTATATACTATTCCATTAAATCTTTCTCTGATTTGTCACCTTGTCTGCAACTCAATTAGACATCACTTTCAAACATGGGTGCCTCCTTCTAAAAATTAACTTTACCTTCATTGTTTGGGATTAAATGTGTGTTCTTTTGTTTGTTTGTTTTTTGAGACAAGGTTTCTCTGTATAGCCCTGGCTGTCCTGGAACTCACTCTGTAGACGAGGTTGGCCTCAGAAATCCAACTGCCTCTGCCTCCCAAGTGCTGGGATTAAAGGTGTGCACCACCACTGCCCAGCTAAATGTGTGTTCTAAAAAGCCTGTCTGTATTCTAGTCAGAGGGATTAAAGCTGTGTGCTAAGGGGTGAGCCACACCATAAGACAATCTTAGAGTTCACAGTATGATCATATGTCCCGCAACAATATTTCTTTCCTCCTTTATGCTATTGTTACATTTGTTACATTAAAACTTTGTTTTTTGTTTTTTTTGGTTTTTTTTTTTTTTTTTTTTTTTTTTTTGGTGAGGATCTTGCTATGTAGTTCAGGCTGGCCTTGAATCTGTGATCTACTGGTCTCTGGATTGTGACTGATGGGATTATCAGCATGTGCTATCTTGCCAGGCTTACGTTAAAACTTCTAAAGTTCAAAATTTCAAAGTCCATCAATGAAACTCTGATAAGCTGGTAAAGCACTGATTACTGTTATAATAGTCACAATCACAAGATTTTAAATTTCTTTTGGTTGCCTTCAAAGGCTAGAGTTAAAAGTGCTTTTTTTTAAAAAAGAATTATTTTATGTATGTGAATATACTGTTGCATCAGAAGAAGGCATCAGATCCCATTACAGATGGTTGTGAGCCACCATGTGGTTGCTGGGAATTGAACTCAGGACCTCTGGAAGAGCATTTTAGTACCCTTAACTGCTGAGCCATCTCTCCAGTCCCTAAAAGTCCAGTGCTTCTTAATCATGCTAAAACCATCTCTCTCCAATCTACATACCTGCCCTCTGGAAAGAGGGTCTATGCCTTTAACCCAGGATCATTATGGAGTCCCTAAGCTTTTACTGTGACTTAAAGGCATGAGTCTACCGCTCTTTCTACAACGTGGATTTTAGTGCAGGTTATAAACAGTGGTAATGCTAACATAGCTACAACTTTCATCTCATTTTAAATTTAAAAAATTCATGTAAGCTTCAGGGAGTCGACTTGGATCTGTCTCTTGCAGAGATCAAGTGGACTCCAAATTAGTGCTAGCAACCAAAGGCCTGTTTCCCTACCTGCCTGTTCTCTGTATTCTTGAAGTGGGTCTCTCTCTCTCTCTCTCTCTCTCTCTCTCTCTCTCTCTCTCTCTCTCTCTCTCTCTCTCTCTC
>NW_021616159.1:24643-26987 GCF_004785775.1 Grammomys surdaster
CTCTCTCTCTCTCTCTCTCTCTCTCTCTCTCTCTCTCTCTCTCTCTCCTCTCCCCCCACGCCCCGCAATTACCAGGACTGTTGGTCTGAAAGTTTCAAGTGCACACACTCAAGATAAAAGGTTTCCTCTGAACCCTTTGACATTACCTTCTGTCCCTAGTCTATCTGTCCCAGCAGATTTCAAATCTACTGCAGATTGTTCCATCAACTCACCAGGTATGTGTTCCCTTAGAATCTGCATCCTAGGTGGCTCCAGAGTGGCCAACCCCAGGTGGTCCAGCCTTAGAAACTTCTCTAATGGGGCCTGCACTTCCTCAGCCCCAGATGGTCCTGCAGAGCCTGGACAGCAAGTAAACCAGGCTGCCCTCCTTTCTCTCTTGCTGGCCTTGGCCAATATTCCAGCTTGCTGACCTGGCTCTGCTTGCATCCCTCAGATAAGGTATGGCTGACAAACCACCCCAGGGCTGGGCTTCCTTTCCTCTGTGACACTTCCCTGAATAATCCAGCCATGATGGTTACACTGATCCTCTTTACACTTTATCCTCCTGGCCTCAGGTCTCCTGGTTTCCTGGTTCTCCACTCCCCACTCTCCTCACTTGGCACAGCTCAGGGTCCTGTTCACTCTGGGCTCTCCCAGATGGGGAAAGAGAGTAAGGGAACACGGGCAGGAGAGCAAGAACACAAGAGAGCGAGGAGGGGGCAAGCAGCCCCTTTTATATTTAGTCAGGCACACCTGTGTTGGTATCAGGAACCGGCTTTGCAGATCACCTCTGAACCCAGCGATGGCGGTGACGTCACCCATAGGCGACAGGAACCTGTGCATCTGTTACCATGGTAATCGCCATACATTCTCAGAGTCCTTTTGTCTCACTTCCCACCTTTACCTGCTACCCATACTGTCACAGCCTAAATTTAAAAAGCTTCTTGAGCTTTGCATTCTCTCTCCTTCTCTTTTCTCCTTTCATCTCTGTCGCCCCTTGCTCCCTTTCCCCACAATAAACCTCTGCCATGTGGAACTGCATTGGCCTGTGGTGGTCTGTTCCGACACAAGCCCATTCCAACACATCAACCCGCCTGTTGCCTGGTAACTGTGGGTCGGAGCCTAGGCTAAATGCCAACCCTCCCTTCCTCCTTCCCTCCCTCCCTGCCTCTCTTCCTTCTTCCCTCTCTCTTTCCTTCCTTCCTTCCTTCCTTCCTTCCTTCCTTCCTTCCTTCCTTTTCCTTCAAACTTTAGGAGGTGGAGCCTAGCTAGAGGAAATAGGCCATCAGGATGGGTCCCCAGAGACCATAACACAGAGTAAACTCTTCCTCCTTAAATTGTGTCAGTCTAGTCATATTTGGTCATAGTAACAAAAAGAGTATCTAACACAAGGTCTATGGGAAAACTTAACATTTCTTTTAACAAGACATTACTTTTCCTTTGACCTCTAGAAATACACATTTTGCCATATGAGGATAACCCTAAGTGACAGCTTTTGCCTTGTGTGTGGGGTGGGGGTAGGGGGTGGAGGGGGAGGAGAAGGTGTTCTTTGTTGTTTTCTGACATTAGGCAGGCTAGCTGGCTCACAGGCTTCTAAGAACTCTCTTGTCTCTGTTCTCCATTTCCCCACAAGCACTGGGATTACAGATGCCCATGCTACCTATCTGGCTTTTAATTAGGTTCTGAGGATTCCAACTAGAGTCCTCATATTTGTGTGACTAGTGCTTTTACCCACTGAGCCAACTCCCCAGCCCTGAAAACTTAACAAGCCCTGGAACAAGTCAAAGGTTGGTCCTGATCACCCCAAGAGTCCCAGAGAACTGTCAAGTATTCAAAGACAAAGGTCTCAGACCCAAGGCTGAGAGCTGTGATCATGGCTACTGCCAAGGGCTGGAAGTCCTCATAGCAGAGACCTACAGTCATCTTTGACTGCAAGTGAAGTTGGAAGGGATAGGAGTGGTTCTGTAATTTTTATGCAAACTGTCACCCACATGCTTGTCAAATCTGGCGTATGTCCTTTCTTCCCCATGCTGCTTTTGATAATGATGTTTTAACTCAGCAATAGGAACCCTGAGTAAGACAATCAGGTTTAGCACAGTCACAGGATGGCACATCCATTTAGCAGCTAGTGCTAGAGTGCTCTCTCTCTCTCTCTCTCTCTCTCTCTCTCTCTCTCTCTCTCTCTCTCTCTCTCTCTATTTCAAGAAGGGAGTTTCTTTGGGTGGCCCTGGCTGTCCTGGAACTTGCTCTGTAGACCAGATTGGCCTCATAGTCAAAGACCTGCCTGCCTCTGCCTCCTGAGTGCTGGGAATAAAGGTGTAGGCACCACCACCCAGCAGGTTAGAATGTTTCCATCCTCACTTTG
>NW_021616160.1:0-16291 GCF_004785775.1 Grammomys surdaster
AAAACTCTCTTCTACTATACAACACATGATCACTTGGGTCCTGGATATTCTTTGGTGGACATGTCTTCATATGTGTCTTTTTTAGGTTCCTTTGGTCATGAGAAACAACATTATTAAAAGCAATCTCTATATTGCATGGGGGTTCATTCTAGTTAGAGTTGTCCACAGTGAAGGGAAGTTAGGGCAGGAATTGAAGGGAGGAACTTGAGGGAGGAACTAAAGTAGAGGCCATAGAGGAACAATACTGGTTTATCCTGATGGCTCTCTCAATTCTCTCTCTTACATCCAGTAACACCATTCTAGGGATGCCAACAATCACAGTGAGATGGGCTTTTCTACAGCATTCATCAAACAAGAAAATCATCCACAATCTGTTTTAAGTATTTTATGTGGTAATGTTACCTCCTCTCAGATGGCATTAACTTGTATTGAGTTAGCTAAAAATTCACCAATGTGAAATGACAAAGGAAACTTCAGTGACATATCTCTCCTAGGATTTCACCATGATGAAATCTTTCAGGAGATGAATCTGCTTGTAATGCTTCCATGCTCTTGTAAGAAACTCAATTAATTCCTTGGTTCACCATGTCACACCTTAGTGGATTCATGAGTTTTGATTTTTAGTGTTCTTTCTTTCTTCCTTCATTTCTTTCTTTCTTTCTTTCTGTCCCTACCTCCCTTCCCCCCTCCCTCCCTCCGTCCCTCCCTCTGTCCCTCCCTCCATCCCTCCCTCCATCCCTCCCTCTGTCCCTCCCTCCCTCCTTTCTTTCTTCCTTCCTTCCTTCCTTTCTTTCTTTCTTTCTTTCTTTCTTTCTTTCTTTCTTTCTTTCTTTCTTTCTTTCTACATTCTTCTTCCCCCCTCTTTCTTTCTCAATCCCTTTTTTATCTTAATATACATCATTTCTGATATTTTCCTAAAAATCATGTTATGAATTTGTATTCCAAGGAATACATATACAGATAAAATCAAAAGTTGTTCCAGGATCGGCACTTTGTCTGAGACTGTTGTAGATTATGTAAATCCAACTGAGACTCAGCTGCTGGCTAGAAAACTAATTCCTTTTATATGGATAGTATTGCAACACAAACATACACACACACACACACACACACACACACACATGGACATGTGCATATACATACATAGACACACACACACAGACATGTACATACACACACACACACACACACACACACACACACACATACACAAACATGACATATGATGCTCTTTTCCTCACTAGTCCCTAAAGTTTAAAGAAAATTTGGAAAAAAGGGAAGACAAAATAGAAATGATGTTTTGCTGTTTTATAGAGATGGTGGAGAACAAGCATGATTTCCTCCCTTCTACATTAGTATGTCCATGGCTCCTGCCACTGTTTTTGGCTTACATATGCCAGCAATACTAGAAGATCATGTTTAAGTGTGGATTTTCCTTCCTAGTGTTCTGATTCTTAGCATCATGTTGATCCCTCTTTGATCATATTCTATGAACTGTAGTTTCAGGAACTATGATGTAGATATGTCTATTGGGAAAGGATTTTCTGACCTTTTGATATATGAATTGTGCCAGTCTGTGCTTTTCTTTGATTGGTATGCTGTGAAGATGCTGATGAGTTCTGATAGCCATGCTGTGATGATTACAATAGGAAAGGACATCTTAGGCTCATATATTTGTATACTTGGCCACCAGGAAATGGCATTATTAAGGATGTGTGGCTTTTGGAGTTGTTGTGGTCTTGTTGGAGGTAGTGTGTTACTTGGGTTTGGTTTTTGGGTTCCAAGTGCTCAAGGTAGGTCCAGAATCTCTCTTTCTTCCAGCTACCTGTGGATCCAGATGTAAAAGTCTCAGATACTCTCTAGTACCCTGTCTGCCTCCATGCTACCGTCCTTCCTGTTGTAATGACACTGGACTAAACTTGCCAACTATCAGCAAGTCTCAATAAAATGCTTTACTTTAAAAGAGTTTTCATGGTCAGAGTCTCACTTTACAACTATAGAACATTTACTAAGATACATACATATGGATATGAGGATTAGATTTAGAATGTAGTAAGGAAGTGTGCTGCTCTAGGAAAGTTAAAATAGTAGATTTCTTTCTAAGGTCAATGATGTTAGTAGCCACAAAGCTGGCTATGTGTTCAGTACCAGTCATGCTTTTCTTCCAGCACAATATACATATGCTGACTGATCTTATGTCTGCTTGACACACAACCAAAAAAAGCTTGGTGATATATTATCTAACGTTTTCATGACGTTGATGGTAGTCCTCCTCCTTGTATAGAGTTTGTTCTCCCATCTCCAGATCCAATTATTCCTTCTCCTCAATTCTGTCCATTAAGTCAAGTTCGTGAATTCATGGACACATTTTTCCCTGCTCCAGTCCATCTCTACCTGAGATTATTACAGAGATTTCTCATCCCACATTAGAGAATTAATTCCTTCTAAGTTATTGTATATGTCCCCAGTGGAAGAGGCTCTGCATCATGCCCAGGAGATGAGAGAAGATAGGAGAGGATTGTCTCTTTTTCTAGTGAGTATATATAGCTTACACTAATAACCAGGACAAAGAATTAGAAATTACATCCATTTAATTTAAGACTCTTAAGGATCTTAAGGTAGTTTGAGCTTACTATGGACCAACTGCTCCTTTTACACAGTCTCTCCTTAATTCTGTTTCTGGGATAGCTTTACTTTCCTGAATTGAGTATCTTAGCAAAAGCTAAGGCACTATGAAGGATGTGATGGTTTTGGAGTTGTTGTGGGCTTGTTGGAGGTAGTGTTACTTAGGGTAGGTTTTTGGGTTCCAAGTGCTCAAGGAAGGTCCAGAATCTCTCTCTCTCTTCCTGCTACCTATTGATCCAGATGTAGAAGTCTTAGATACTCTCTAGCACCATGTCTGCCTCCAAGCTACCATGCTTCCCTTTGTGATGACACTGGACTAAACTTGTCAACTATCAGCAAGTCTCAATAAAATGCCTTACTTTATAAGAGTTTTCATGGTCAGAGTGTCACTTTACAACAATAGAACATTTACTAAGATACATACATATGAATATGAGGATTAGATTTTGTATGTAGTAAGGAGAGGTGATGCTCTAGGAAAGTTAAAGTAGTAGATTTATTTCTTTCCTGAATGGAGGATCTTAGCAAAAGTTAAGGAGCATATTTACTGTGGAAGACTGAATATTCAGAGAGATTTCAGCACCATGCTTTAAACAAAATAATTTGTTCACAGCATCTAAAATGTTGCTAAGTGAATCATAAATAGTGATGTTCAACAATAGATGTTCAACAGATTCTCCTGAGTCTTATGGAGAAATAAATGCTCTGGTTTACAGGCATGACATAAGTTATCAGATTCAGGGAAAAAATAGAAACATCATAAATTTAGATAGGGACCTGATAGGCTTTATCAAGATTTTGTTTCTTGCATTTTGTAATTAATCAGTCACCTGATGGTTGATGGGGAGAGTTTCTTAGTGCTAAGCAACTGGAGTATGACAATGCTAATGCAGAATGCCATACTACCCTACATCTGTTTATAAAGTAAGGGTTACGGGAAATAATAAAAAAGAGAACTCTCACTATTGCTGGCATGGTGCCTGCTGGCTGGCCGGCCAGGCACTGGCAGGCAATGGCCAGCCTGTTTTCATCTCATAGAGACTCTCTGACTCAGAGCTATTAAATCTTTCCACCTAGCTCACTAAGTTCCCACTGGCGGGTTGCTTCCATGCCAGCCCCATGCTTCAAAACTCCCATGGCTTTTTCTTGTGCACATCTGGCAAACCCACACTTTGCTGCTGTACCTTTCTTTCTGGAACCAAGTCAAGCTGCTGCATGAAGGAAAATATCACAAAGACTTAGTTCAGAAACAATGTTAACTCAATCTCTGGGTGCAACAACTAGACTCCTTATCTTGTAAACCATATTTGCCATATAAACTGGGAGACAATAGTAGGTCCATCTTGTCCTCTTGCTATCTCAGTCTAAAAGCTCCTATCTCTCTTCTGCCTCCTCTCTTCTTCTGTCCAACCTGGAAGTCTCACCTACTTGCCTAGTGATTGGTTCCTTTATTCATTAAGGGAAGTTTCATAAGAAGTTTCTTGAGTACTGACTCATTCCTTGTTCTACACAACTCTTCCTGGGAAAGCAGAGTTAACATCAAAATACAAATAGCACCACAGGGCCATCTACAACAGAAAGGAAACCTTTTGATTACATCTATCTCTGTGTTGATAATGGGGCTTCATATACTCAAGGTTTAACTCTGGCTTGCCCTCCAAAGGTAGTCATTCAACAAGGAAAAAAATGAATAAACAGCAAAAATAGCCCAAGTTTTGTCAAAAATTTTTTGCTACTGTTTTAAGGAGAACTAAACCAAATAGTTTCTTCTTGAATTTATTATACATTATATGAGTCTTACTCGGCCTTTTGCTATAGATTATAAAAAGCTATAAGATCTATTAATTAAAATAAAAATTGGAGTACTCTTCTAAATTTTCACTGATTGAGAAAAAATTAAAAATTTTATTATTGAAGAATTTGCATGACTTAGCATCTTTCTTTGCTATTTTAGCCCACTACAAAATATTAAAAATTGACAATGGACAATTCTCCTATATACAGTGGTATGTCTTTTCAGAAGGTGACAGAACTCAGATTATTCCACTTGGATATGACAGCTAGTAATCCCCTTTCTGCAGTCTGATGTCCATAGTTCCAGAAAATATTAAGAGACCTACCAAGAGAGGAAGCAATGAAGAAATGTTTCCTAACTGTATGTGTCAGTGTCCTGGTTGTTCATCTCAGTAGTTTTCACTGGAGAATATTTCCATAGGACTATGGTGACAGTGGTTGGAGATATTGTTGTGACTTTTCTGTTTTCTGTTTGCTGTACTTTTCTAGTCCGCTTAATTTGGCTTCTTTAGGATTTCCACCTTTAGAGCTCTACCATGTAGGTTGGAGGATAGTATTTAAGCATAATGTCCTTTTGAGGTCCCTAACCAAAGCATTCATTGCATATCAGGAGGTAGGCCTTGAGATATTGAGAGGGCTGGGTAGTGCTTCCTTCTGGTGATATTCACTTAGGAATGTCTGTGCAGGAGCTTTGTGGTAACTGCTAGGCCTGGAAATGTAGGTAGGAATGGTGCTGGTGGGCTTGAGGAAATGAAGCAGAAGCAAGTGGAGAAGCTTGAATCACTGCACACAGTCTTTTAAATTTTATTTTATTTTCCATGTGTGAGTGTTTGGCCTGCATGAATTTCTATGTGCCCTTGTGTGTCTGGTCCCTGGACAGGCTATTAGAGGTCATTGGAGCCCTTGGAACTATGGTTAGAGAAAATGTGAGCCAGAACATGGGTATCATGTGTGTCCTGAATGAAAAGTCCAAGCTTTTGACTGCTAAGCCATCTTTCTAAGCCCCTCACTTTATCTTTTAGTTAATGAAATAAGCAATTAAAAACATTGACTAAGTTCAGTAAGATTGCTCTGCTTGTGAAGATGTTTGCCACCAACCCCACGACCTGAACCCAATCCTACACAAACCTGTGGTAGAAGAAGAGAACCAATTCCTCTGAGGTATCCCATGTCCTTTGTACATATGTGTGGTATGTGACAGCAGAAATGAAGTCCACTGCTTAGGTATCTTGTTGCCACATAAATCCTTCTGCCAAATTTTACTGTTTTTTTTTTTAAATTCACATTATGACAAAGTAATCAAGAAGTTAAAATCTAACCTTTATGTTTTCTTGACAATCAATATTCGTGGTCCTAATCACGTGGACACCTGGATGCCATAGAACTCTGATGATTTGGAGGCTTCCAAGTTTCATTCCCTATCTCATTTGTACTTTAAAGTCATAAATAACTTCTTACTATTAGAAATAATAATAATTTTCTTACTCTGAGAAATATAAAGATGAAATAATGCACATGAATCAAAATTTGTCTGTCAGTTTAAAGTAGATTTAAAATTTTTGGTGATATAAAATATATATCACATACACTCACGAATTCAAAAGTTACAGTTGAGTGTAAATCCTTCGAATTATAAAATTTCATTGTATTTATTCAAACCAAGGCATATCATTTTTAGAAATATTTTTTATGTTTCTATGACAAAATGCTTGTGGCATGTTACAATGCTTGGAAAATGCTACATTATTCACATGTTGTTGGTGGCCAGAAAGTCCAGACAGCTTGGGGTTGGTACCTAGTGAGAGTCTATATGGTAAAATGTCAGAGAAGTGACACATGAAACGTGTATGTGGTGAAGAAGCCAGTATGTGGATTACTTCATATCAAAGTACTATCACAGTAATTACCCTGGTCATAATGAGCTAAGATACTCCTAGGAGAATCTTAAATATTTCTGTGTTTTATTTTTAAGTTATTTTATTTATTTACATTCCAGTTATTGCCCCTTCTTGGTCTTCCTACCACAGTTCCTCATCCCATTCCTCCTCCGCCTTGCTGCCAGAGGGTGCTTCTCTCCAGCAGGCCTTATCTTTCCATCGAGCTTCAATGCTCTGGAGGACTGAGCACATTTCCTACTGAGGCCAGACTAGGTAGACCTCTGCCATATATGGGCCAGGGACCTCGACTCAGCCCATGTATGCTCCTGGTTAGTGACTCTGTCTGGGAGCTCCCTGGTCGTCTGGGTTAGTTGAATCTGCTGATGTTCCTATGTGGTCACTCTCCCTTTCATCTACTTTAATGCTTCTTCTCCTTCTTCTTCTCCTCCTCCTCCTCCTCCTCCTCCTCCTCCTCCTCCTCCTCCTCCTCCTCCTCCTCCTTCTTTTTTTTTGAGACAGGGTTTCTCTGTGTAGCCCTGGCTGCCCTGGAACTCACTCGGTAGACCAGGCTGGCCTCGAACTCAGAAATCCGCCTGCCTCTGCCTCCCAAGTGCTGGGATTATAGGCGTGCACCACCATCGCCCAGCTTTAATGCTTCTTTTAATTCAACTATAGGGTTCTCCAATTTCAGTCCAATAATTGGGTGTATGTAAGTATTTGTCCCTGTCTCCGTCATCTACTGGTAGGTCCTCTCAGAGGATAGCTGTGCCATGCTCCTGTCTGTAAGCACATCATAGCATCAGTAATAGTGTCAGGCGTTGGATCCCCATGGTGAGCTGGATCTCAAGTTGGATCAGTCATTGGACTTTCCTTCAGTCTCTTTTTTCATTTTTGCCCCTGCAATTCATTTATGACCTTTTTGAGGTGGGTCTTTCTGAGTTAACCTCATTCAGGATGATATTTTCTGGATCCATCCATTTGTCTGCAACGTTCATGATGTTCTTTTTAACAGCTGAATAATATTTCACTGTTTAAATAACCACATTTTCTGTACCCATTTTTTGGTTGAGGGACATCTGGGTTGTTTCCAGCTTTTGGCTATTACAAATAAGGCTGCTAAGAACGTGGTAAAGCAAGTGTCCTTTTGTTATTATGGGGGTATACGTCCAACAGAGTTATAGCTGGGTCTGATTGTTGAACTATTTCCAATTTTAGGAAGAGTTGCCAGATTGATTTCCAGAGTGGTTATACCAGTTTGCAATCCCACCAGCAATGGAGGAGGGTTACTCTTTCTCCATATCCTTGCTAGCATGTACTGTAACCTGAAGTTTTATTCTAATGATTATATTTGGTGTAAAGTGGAGTCTCAGGGTGGTTTTGATTTCCATTTCTCTAGTAACTAAGGACTTCAAACATTTCTTTAAGTGCATTTTGGTCATTTTAGATTCTACTCTTGTGAATTCTCTATCTCTGTAACCTCTTTTTAAATTGGATTATTTGTTTTTTTGGAGGTTAACTGCTTGAGTTCTTTATATATTTTGGATATTAGCCCTTTGCTGGATGTAGGTTTAGTGAAGATTTTGTCTCAATCTCTAGGTTGCCAATTTGTGCTTTTGATGGTGTCTTTTGTCATGCAGGAGCTTTTCAGTTTCATGAGGTCCCATTTATCCATTGTTGATTTTAGAGCCTGAGCCATTGGTGTTCTGTTCTGGAAATTTCCACCTGTGCCAATGAGTTCAAGGCTCTTTCTTACTTTCTCTACTATTAGATTCAGTGTATTTGGTTTTATGTTGAAGTCCATTATCCACTTGGACTTGAGCTTTGTGCAAGTTGATAAATATGGATTTATTTTCATTCTTCTACAGGCAGACTGCTGGTTAGACAAGAACCATTTATTGAAAAAAAATTTACTGTATGTTTTTGAGATCTTTGTTAAAGATCAAGTGTCCATAGGTATGTGGGTTTACTTCTGGGTCTTTGATTCTGTTCCATTCATCAACCTGTCTGTCTCTGTACCAATACCATGTTTTTTTTTTTTTTATCACTATTGCTTTATAGTAAGTACATCTTGAAGTCAGAGTTAGTGATTTTCTTGGAAGTTCTTTTATTGTTGAGAATTGTTTTGGCTATCCTGATTTTTTTGTTTTTCCATAAGAAGCTGACAATTGTTCTTTCCATGACTGTGAAGCACTGTTTTGGAATTTTGATGGAGATTTCATGAATTTGAAGATTGTTTTTGGTAAGTTGTCCATTTTTAGTATGTTAATCCTCCCAATCCATGAGCATGGGAGATCTTTCTATCTTCTGAGGTCTTCTTCAATTTTTTTTTTAAGGGTTTGAAGTTCTTGTCATACAGACCATTCACTTGTTTGGTAAGAGTTATGCCAAGGTATTTTATACTATTTGTGGCTATTACAAAGAGTGTTGTTTCCCTAATTTTTTTCTCTACCAGTTTATCATTTTTATAAAAGAAGGCTAATGATTTGTTTGACTTAATTTTACATCCAGCCACTTTGCTGAAGTTGTTTATCAGCTGTATGCACTCTCTGGTGGAATTTTAGTCGCTTATGTATGCTGTCATATTATTTGCAAATATTGATACTTTGCTTTGCTCCTTTCCCATTTGTAATTCCTTGATCTCCTTTTGCTGTCTTATTGCTCTAGCTAGAACTTTGAGTACTACACTGCGTAGACTGGGAGAGAGTGGGCAACCTTGTCTTATCCCATATTTTAGTGGTATTGCTTCACGTTCCTCTCCAGTTAATTTGATGTTGACTATTGGTTTGGTATATATTGCTTTTATTTTGTTTTGTTGTGTGCCATAAATTCCTAATCTCTCCAGGACTTTTAACATGAAGGCATGTTGTATTTTGTCAAAGGCTTTTTCAGCGTCTAATGAGATGATACTGTGATTTTTTTCTTTTGTTTGTTTATATAGCATATTATGTTGATGGGTTTTCATATATTGAACAATTCCTGCATCCCTTGGATGAAGCCTACTTGATCATGATGGATGATGTTTTTGATGTGCTCTTGAATTTTGTTTGTGAGAATTCTAATGAATAATTTTGCATTGGTATTCATAGGTAAGAATGGTCTTAGGTTATCTCTCATTTTTGTTTTTTGGTGTGGTTTAGTTGTCAGAGTAATTGTGGTTTCATAGAATGAATTGAGTGGAGTGCTCCATCTGTTTCTATTTTGAGGAATTGTTTGAAGAGTATTAGTGTTAGCTTTTCTTTGAAGGTCTGGTAGAGTTTTGCAAGAAAACCATTGGGCACTGGCCTTTTTTTTTTTTTTTTTTAGTTGAGAGTTCTTTTCTTAACTGGACATTTCTAATGCTATCCCCTTTCTAGTTTTCCCCTTCTGAACCCCCATATCCCATCTCCCCTCCTCTGCTTCTATGATTGTGCTTCCCCTACCATTCACTCACTCTAACCTCATTGACCTGGCATTCCTCTACACTGGAGAATTGAGCCTTCACATGATCAAGTTTGAGAGTTTTTTGATGACTATTTCTATTTCCTTAGGAGTTATGGAACTGTTTAGATAGTTTACCTCCTCTTTCTTTAGCTTTGGTACATGGTATCTGTCTAAAAGTCACCCATTTCATCTAAATTCTTCAATTTTGTAGAGTATAGGCTTTTGTAATAGATTCGGTGATTTTTGAATTTCTTCAGTTTCTGTTGTTATGTCTTTCTTTTCATTTCTGATTTTGCTAATTTGGAGAATGTCTCTGTGACCTTTAGTTAGTTAGGCTAATGGTTTATCTATCTTGTTGATTTTCTCAAATAACAAGTTCTGGGGGTTTCATTGACTCTTTGTATCATTCTTTTTGTTTCTAACTGGTTAATTTTAGCCCTGAGTTTGACCATTATCTGTGGTCTATTCCTTGGGTGTGCTTGCTTCTTTCTTTTCTAGAGCTTTTAGGCATGCTGTTAAGTTGCTTGTATGGGATATCTCCAATTTCTTTAAGAAGGCACTTAGGGCTATGAACTTTCCTCTTAACATAGCTTCCTTTGTGTCCCATAAGTTTGAGTTTGACATGTCTCATTTTCATTGAATTCTAGAAAATTTTTGATTTCTTTATTTTTTCTGACCATGTTATCATTGAGCAGAGAATTCTTCAATTTCCTTGAGTATGTGGGCTTTCTGTTATTTTCGTTCTTGTTGAAATCTAGCCTTAATCCGTGGTGATCTGATAGAATGAATGGGATTATGCTAATCTTCCTCTATCTTTTGAGGCTTGGTTTATGTTCAATAATATGGTCAGTGTTAGAGAAGGTTCCATGAGGTATGGATAAAAGGGCATATTCTATTGTTTTGAGCTAACCTCCTGTGCCCCTGTTACTGTTGACATCCTGGGAAACTTGCATGCTGTAGCATTTGGACAAATATTTGGTCACTGATCTGTCAGGGTGGGGAAGTAGGCTGGAAGGAACGTGGAGCTCAGGGGGTAAGGATGGGCTAGGCTACAAAACAGTTATGTTGTATGTGTCTCAGCCGGCAAGGGTATTTTGGTGTGATTCTCACCTGTGTCTTTGGTTACTGCAGACATCCTGGGAAGCATTCAGGCTGTAGTGTTTGGGGAGTTTTTGGGTCATTGATCTGAAACTTATTATTTTAACGAATATTCACCTGTGAATATTTCTACTAGTTCTCAACCTTGTTACAATGACCAGAGTTTATCATGATTCCCTGTGTGGTCAGATCATATTCAAATTGTAGCATTCCCCACTGAAAATATATTTGAAGTGATAGAGATACTAATTTTTCCTGGTCTTCTATGGAGTTACGTGTGTGTGCATGTGTGTGTGTGTGTGTGTGTGTGTGTGTAAAATATTCCAAGCTCTTAGCACAACTGATGCTAAGATGGAAGTACCATTCAGGCCTTGGAACCCAGCACAGAGGCATCAATAATTGAGAATCAGTAAAATAAATCTTTAAAAAGGAAACAAATTTTAACCCATCAATTTCCAGAGTACTGAGAAAGTTTCTAAATGAGTTAACCTTGCTTTTTGACTTTTCTAGTCCCACTTCTGGTTGACTCTTCTTGGTAATTGAGGTGTGTCAACCTAGGATGTGGTTTTGTGCTTTAAAATTTAACCTCTTAAAGACCTGGGACTCCACAGCAGTCCCAAACACCCAGTATAATTGATGGCCAGTGAATAAAGACATTCTATTGACTTTTTAATAGAACAAAGACATAGTGTTTGTTGGAAAAGACATAGGGAGTTTTAAAGTGCCCAGTATAGGTGATTAGAATCAAACGCTGGTCCTCTGCAAGAGAAAGAAGTGCTCTTAACCTCTGAGCTAACTCTCCAGCTCTCACAATGTATTTTCAAAATGGCAAAGTGCTTTAGATACTTTATATTTATTTATCATTATACTTTTATCAAAAGCAGTTAATTCTTTCAGGTTATCTGTGACTCATTGAGTATGATTATGAGATATATAAGAAGTAGCTTTAAATTATAGTATATTTCTTTCTCTTACTCTCTGTATTTCATTGTATATTACTTAAGTTTGTAAAAGTTTCCCAATCTTGGCACCAAAATCACTCTTCAATGGCAAGAAGTGAAGAAACTTTTATTTTCAGGTTAATGTTATAATCCAAAATTACATTAAAGGAGCCCTATTTGTAATCTAGAACTATGTATTCTAGTTTATCTGCTTAATGTTCACTATTTGTATGTTTGGCACCTTTTGTTCTGATATCAATTTAATGTTCTTGTAGAATGTGCTGTGTATAATGAGCACAGAAAGACCTTTCTCTTAGTTCTCTTTGTCCTAATGAGGAACACTTAAGCCACAATGGAAGATGTCTATCAGCATTCACTGGTGGAAGTTTGGTCTTGGCTTAACAACTTCCCAGTGTTTTTGGTAAAATATGCTTGAAATTGAGAATTTTCATGTCAAAGTCCCAATCTTGGTATTTTAAAATACAGTTGTTATCTACAAATGCAATGATCTTATATTGCCAAATTTCCACTTTGCTATATGTTTTTTTTTCCCTTACAAGAATGATAGCTAGCATAATTTGTTTACGGTGAGACAGCACACAATTTGCTTGTAGTTTTAAAGTTTTATACCCCATATTTTGGGCACCATTTGGTCTGGAGTTGTGAGAGATAGGCCAGTCTAAACCTCACCCCATTAAATGTAATAATATCCTTTCTCTAGACCTCATTACCTAAGATGTTTACTAGTAAGATCTAGAGACCTAGGTTAAAACCAAACATTACTCTAAAAAAAGTATCAATAAAATGACTCCTAATTATTTGAACAAGTTAAAATTCAAATCCTATGCTAAGAGTATATTAAAGTAGGGTGACTACTTGCAGAATTACTTCATGTGATTAATGGATTTAAAAGGTTTGTGTTTAGGAGAAGTTTGTTAAACACTGTCAACCTTAGTAATTAGCATGGTGTATAATTTGTGAGTTACAACTACAAGTTTCAGCCCAGTTCAAAAATAGGCCATGGAGATGGTCTCTCTGGGTATACAATGTGTCTCTCTTCACATTGAAGAGCTGGCCTCATGCCCAGCAGTAGATGGTAAACACAAAATAAACTCAATAATATATTTGGAGATATTTTTTCCCTTTATATTGTTTTGTCTGGGCATTTTACCTTCCTGGTCATCTGCTTGTATATTGTAGTGTTTGATTTTGATTTTTATGAATATTTTAAGTGTATGTATATATATTTCTTGTGCTCTTTCTCTCTCTTTTTTTTAATTTGCCAGTTTGTTTTTTAAAGATAGAGAAGGCATGGGTTGTATGAGTGATTGGAGGATCTAGGGGGAGAGGAAGGAAGGAAAATCGTGATCATCATGTGGTGGTTTTAAAAGGTTTGGTCCCCAAAGACTCATGTGTTTGAGTGCTTGGCCTATGGAGAGTGACAATATTAGGAGGTATGGCCTTGTTGGAGTAGGTGGAGCTTTTCTGGAAGAAGTATATCACTGTGGATGTGGGCTTCGAAGTCTTATACACATGCTCAAGTTCTGCCCAATGTTGAGGAGTCTATGTGCACACTGGCATGCTTCCTGCCATGCTGAGAATGGACTTCTGAAGTGTAAGCCAACCCAAATTAAATGTCTTTTTTATTAAAGTTATATTTGTCATGATATCTCTTCACAGTATTAAAACCCTAAGATAATAATATATTGCATAAAAATTTATCTTCAATAAAAAATGTGGCATAGAATTAAGCAGTGAGTTATCAAAAGATGAATACTAACTTCTAAGAAATATTTAAAAATGTTCAACATCTTTATCCATCAGGAAATGGTAAATTAAAAATACACTGAAATTCATCTTACCTTGGTCAGAAGGGCTAAGATCCAAAAGAAATAAATGCCTATAAATGTTGGTGTGGATATGGTGGTCTCACCCCTATCAGGACCATGTGCTACAAAAATATTCTTAGATGTGTGGCCTTCTACTAGAGCATGGCTGAAATCTCAGGGGCTACAGGTTTAGAGAAAACTGACCCTTCCTCTTCCAGTAGCTGAGAGCTATGCATAGTTCCTTGGTTAGGGATGGAATAACATGCCCAGCACCAGAAAGGCTACCAGGAACCTTAGCATAGCCAGTAATATTGGGACCATCTACAGATAAGGTCTGACACCCAAAGATACAAAATTCTTTTGTTGCTCATAACAAACTTTATCCAGATAATTGCCCCATCCAGGGCCTTTATTAGCTGATCATGTTGAATTCTTGATAATATCATAACATTCTCTTTATATCTGAGAAGAAAAAATATAGACACTAACACAGAAGGAAGTTAATTTGACAGTACATTAAATCAATTAAAACATTACACTACCCAATAATAGGTGATAAAAAATTAATGCCATAGTAAAGTAATGGTTGAAGATTCTCCTCCAATAATCAGGACCTCACTATTGCTGAGTAGTTAGTAACATTCCTTCATGATGTAAGCCCTCGGGTAATATAAGAAAGGTTATATATGAAAAATCTACACTAAGTGGTGAAATACAAGCATTACCACTGAGACTGGTTATAAGACATTTGTTCATATATATATATAATATTCTTTGAAATCTTAGCTAGAGCAATAATATAAGATGAAGAAACTAAATGCATACAAGTAGGAAATAAAATTATTCTCCAGCTAATTGAATATTGTTCTGATTTGTAACTGACTCCAATAGTCCAGCAGACAACTCATAGAATTAGTGAACTGTGTCAGGAGAGTGTTTTGATACAGAATCAGTATATCAATATCAGTAGCAGGATAGGGAGATGGCCCAGAAGTGAAAGAACCTGGCACTCAAGCATGAGAACCAGAGCTATCTCAGGCAGATGTGGTAGTCCATTGGTATTTCATTGTTCAGAATGTGGAGATAGAGAACTCACTATAAGTCACCTATCTAGACTACTCCATGCTGTTGAGCTCTGGGGACAAATGAGAGACTCTGTCTCAGTAAAAGAGATGGAGAGTGATTGAGGAAGTCTCCTAAGACCAACCTCAGACGTCCATGCAACCACGCACCTGTACACTAGATATACATAATGAACTAAATGTACATATGAATAGACCTATGCATACCATGCACAAAATTAAAAATATCAAGGGGCTTTATCTATGTTCATAACAGATATTCTGAGAAATTGGAAAAAATTCTATTCAAGACAGCTTTAAAACAAAGCGCTGTCACCACAACCAAAATATAACATAGGAATAAATCAAACCAAAGGAATAAGGAGGAAGATGTCTACAGTGGAAATTTTAAAACACTGAAGAAAAAAATTGAAAGGGGAGCTATAAAATGGAAAGAACCTTGATATTCACGACAACTAATATTGTAAAGGTTATTCTACTAACAAACCTACTCTACAGATGCAGTGCAATTCTCATCAAAATGAAAATGATACTTTTCACGGAATAGAACATATCATAAAACTCACATAGAAGAAGAAAAGATTTCAAGTAGCCAATGTCATCTTGAGCAAAAAGAATAGTGCAGAAAGTATGACCAAGTCCAGTTTGAAATGAAACTTCACACTCATATTAGCAAAAGCAACATGATACTGGCACAAAGAGAGCTGTAGTTCATGGGACAGGAAGTAGACCCATTAGTGATCACGAACAGATACTGCCACCATTATTTTTGAAAAAAAAAAGAATAAAAATCATACATTGGAGGAAAGAAAATTACGCAATAAATGGTGCCAGAAAATTACATTCATGTGTGCAATTTACAAAAAAAAATCAGAATGGATCAAAGACCTTAAGATTAGATATGAACTTAGGTTAGAGGAAAGCAGGGAAATTACCTCAAGAGATAATGTTAGACAAAGAGTTTCTGAAAAGAACTCTCATAGGTAAGGAAATGAAATCAGGAGCTGACAAATAGGATTTCAAGAAATTTAAAAGGTGTCTATACAGAAGAAGATAAAATTAAGGGAAAACACAGTCTCAAGACTGAGAGATTTCTCCTTTGACAGCTATATTCCTGGTATAGAATAAATACACAGAATATATGAAGAATGAACAAAACTGAACAGTGAAAATACGAGATAGCCACTCAGTAAAGGGCCAAATAAAATGAAAAGACTACTTTCAGATGGTAGTTATATTTTTATTGTTTCATAGTTTCAGTGCCGACCACTCTGATTTGCATAACCAATAAAGTGTCTCATTCCTGGATGAGGCTAATTCTCTTCCCGAGAGTCATTACTTGCCTGGAGTTCTTTATCTAGGGGAAGGATCTCTAGAGATTCCCCCCCACCCCTGTCATGTTAAAAGATTCATTGATATTGCTATTGTTCCAGTTCTGCTTATGCAGCATCTTTATATAGACTAAGTTACAACAAACTTCCTGATATTCTGGCTCTTATAATCTTTCTACCCCCTTTTTTGTTTTTCCTGAGCCCCAGATGATTGCATTTATATATTTGTACACACACACACACACTATATATATATATATATATATATATATATATATATATATATATATATAT
>NW_021616161.1:0-4338 GCF_004785775.1 Grammomys surdaster
TCACCACCAGTAAATAAGGCCAGTTTTGTAAAAATTAAAAATCAGAGTGATTAAGAAACCTGTCACAGCGGCTCAGCTAGTAAGTAGTTGGTTTAGACTTTGTACCCCTGGTATTGCTGATTCAGTAATCACAGTTTGCTCTTGACTGCATTGTAAAAATATGTGAAGCCACAGAAAGGACATCACAGACAAATGTGCAGATCCCTTTGGATACTCTTTTGCTGTTGCTGTTGTTTGTTTGTGTGTTTGTTGAGACAGGGTTTCTCTGTGTAGCCCTGATTGTCCTGAAACTCACTCTGTAGACCAGGCTGGACTTGAACTCACAGAGATCCACCTGCCTCTGCCTCCCGAGTGTTGGGATTAAAGGTGTGTACCACCACCTCTTGGCATCCTTTGGGCATTCTTTAATCTGCATTTCCTGCCAGTCCATTTTGAAAAATAACAAATGAAACACTTAAAACCCGTTTTGTTTTGTTTTGTTTTGTTTTGTGGTTGCCCCATTTAATATAGTGTTGGATAATTTCCTAAGATTTATGAGATTATTATAACACATCTTTTCAGTGCTTGTATTTTAAAACAGTATAATTATCTGTGTAATAGATACTGCTGGAAGTAAACAGTCTGCCCTGGATTTTAGGCTTCATAATATGATGACCGTCTCTGTCACTAGTTGAGAAACACTGTGTTGCAGGCTTCTTTTCAATTTTAGTTTTCTCTGATGCTGGGAGTGGAACCTAGGACCTTACATGTGTTTCTCAGATGAGTTACATCCCCAGCAATTTACATGTACTGTTATCTTCCCTTTCCACACACTCATATACACCACTGTATTTCATTAATGAAGGTATAGTGTGTTAAACAGCAGAAAGTGTAGGCAGTACCTATCATAATGCGTTGTAGAAACACTTACCTCCTACTTTATATGGATCTAAAGTCCTTTCATATGAAATGTTTTTATTGTGACCCCCTTTTTTCTCTCCCTTCCTCCCTCCCTCTCCCTCCTTCTCCGTCCCTTCCCCTTCCCTCTCTCCCTCTTCCTCCCTCTTTTCTCTCTTTCTCTCATAAGAAAAATCGAGGAACAAAATTTAAATGAGAGTGGTAGGTGTGATTTTTGATACTAGTGACGCCTTTAATTTTTAGTAGGCAAATAGAGTAACCATCTGGTTTCTTTTGTTTGGCAACATGCTTACCGAAAACTATTTTCCTACTAGTGTTCTTTATATATTATGGTTATACTTTATTCCTAACACTCAGTACTTAGTTATGATTGGTTTGCCTGTGAAGTTACCTTTTGGGGTCAGTGTGCTGTGATCTCTTCCTTCTTTTCTTCACAGCACACACAGGACAGACATGATGGATGACAAAAGAGGGGGGCTCCCTGCCCTTTACTCCATGTCCCTGCTTGCTGGCTGACAGTCTACAGCCTTGCTTTTGGTAGCCTCTTATAGATCACCCTTTTCTCTCATTTTGACTTGTTCTAAATGGGCAGGAGAAGCGGGGGCTCCTTTGTAGTTTTGCAGAAAGTACCATATGTGTAGGATCAAAAATAGAGGAACTTAATTTGACTGACACAAATGTGTTTATATTTGGAACAAAGTCTCTCCAAAAGTTTAGAACTGTGGCCATGTAGTTTGTAGGACCAGG
This sequence comes from Grammomys surdaster, assembly GCF_004785775.1. NCBI lineage: Eukaryota > Metazoa > Chordata > Mammalia > Rodentia > Muridae > Grammomys > Grammomys surdaster. The sequence continues at coordinate 1,645 of NW_021616161.1, forward strand.
GGATAGTCTTGGTGTTTCCCTATAACCTATATTATATTTCTTAATGTATGTTCATAGTTATTTTTTCCAATAAATGTATATTAGAAAAATGGTGTTTATTATTCATATCTTTTTCACTATTAAATATAGGCCCAAATTTAAATATTGTAATTTCTCTTGACATCTGTTACAAAGTTTGTTTGCCATGTTTGGGTTTCAACGTGATCACTTGGTTGGTAGCTGAGTTACTCTGGCCTCTTCACTTACTCCAAGCAAAATCATCTGTTTCGTACTGGTGGTGGTGGCAGCAGTAATGTGTTTAAAGCTAGTAAGTGCAAATGAACACACTAGAAGACAGGGCAAGAACTTGTTTCTGCAGTTTCTGTTTGTCTTTTCTCCTCTCCTATCTATCTTGATTTTTACTGGCCTTTTTTATTTTTTCAATCTGTAAAGTTAAAAAAAAATCCCCATTGTTTTATGTAGTACAAGTAAAATCTTGGCAGATTAGAAGGTCAGCTGAAGGGTTTTCTGGGAGCGATGTCCCTCTGTTTTGAGCAACATGAGGGCAGTCGGTCCCCCAATGTCCCTTCTGATGGCACTTGGGACATGGTCCCCTTGGCTTGCTGGGGTTAGGACAGGCTTTTACCCAGTGACCATGTTGACCACATTTATAGCAGGGGCCAGGTGGTGGTCTCTGAGCCTTCGAAGACCAGCGGTCTGGGGTAGTGGCTGAGGCTGGTCGGACAGCCTTTGCCAGCATGTGGTATTTCTGTTTACGGGCTTTCTCATCTCTCTCATGGTACACTTTGAAGGCCAACGCCAAGACTTCCGCCTGTGGAGTTAGGGGCCCCCTCTCCAATCGCCTAAGTTTAGCTTTTATGTCGGGGTAGCTCTGGGAGAAAAAGTAGGTCATAAGGAGTTGTTTACCTTCTGAGCTTTCAGGGTCTAGATTAGTATATTGTAGTAGGGCCTTTGTAAGGCGTTCTAAGAATTGAGATGGATTTTCTTGTTTATCTTGGACAACCTCCTGAAGTTTCTCGAAGTTAACCGGCTTTAACGCCGCCTTCCTCAGGCCTGCCAAAAGACATGTTATAAATCTATCTCTGGCTAAGATACCACCTGCGGAGTTATAATCCCATCGAGGGTCCTGGTCAGGAACGGCTTCTGATCCAATTGGATAAGTCCCGTCTGTTTGATGGATCTGATCTGCATGCACTTTTGCCTCATCCCAAACTCGCCTGCGTTCATCTGGAAGTAGGTTATTAGTTAAAATCATGTGTACGTCATGATAGGTAAGGCTGTAAGACTGAGAAATATATTGAAATTCTTTAATGAAGGCAGAAGAGTTAGAGGTGTAGGAGCCCAATCTTCTCTCTATCTGGGAGAGTTCACTCAGCAAGAAGGGGACATGTACCCTGACCAAGCCATCAACACCAGCTACTTCCTGTAGGGGAAGAACAGATGCTGGTTTCAGTGTCCCTGGAGGAGAAGGGGTAGGACCCTTAGCTTTGGAACGTGTGATAGGAGGAGTGAAAGTTGGTGCCAGTGTAGGACGGTTAGCATGGCCTGTGGCTGACACGGAAGGGGGGGAGAGGTCTAGAGAGGTCGAGCCAGTGGACTCAGGGGCGCCCTGGTGAGAAGAAGAAACTGAGGTAGCAGTTTGGGTTTTAGGCAGCATGGAAACAGGCTTGTGACGGAGGGGAGGGGGTTCGTCAGCTGGGTCTAGAGGTGTGTGGTCGTATGGGGGTTGAGCAGGTGTCATTGCCAAGAGAACCTTAGGTGTAGAGCAGCAGGTGGAGTACATAGAAGGGGAGTAACGGAGGTAAATAAATGCACGGATATAGGGGATTTCCTTCCATTTACCGGACTGCTGGCAATATGTATTAAGACTCCGTAAAATAATGGGGTCTAGGGTGCCATTACGTGGCCACGTGGTCATCCCATTGTCTAAAGGGTACCCAATCCAGACTTTATTGCAAAGACGTATTAATTTGGAAGGTTTCAACTCAGGCGTTAATCGTAAAGATTTGAGGTTTTTCAGTAGACAGCCCAGTGGGGTGTCCGCCGGTATGGACGAAGACGATGAACCCATTGAGTGAGTTACCAAATTTAGCTTAGCGTCCTAAACTAATCTTTGGCAACAGAAATCAGGCACTGCTTATAATAATCGGGCCGTCGTGCGATTAAATAAGGGCCTCGACTGGGCTAACCCACCAGAAGTTAGCCAGTCAGGAGATAACTCGGCTGGTACCAGCTTTTTGTGGAGCTGCAAGAGCTGAGGAGGGGTTACGAGCTATTCCGAGAGGGGAAATCACTCAATCGGTTCAAGGTCCTAGTTGAATAGCAGTTGTGGTTCGGCTAGAGGCCAGACACATGTGCTGGGGCAAAAACCAGCCCTGTGGTCCAGGAAGCGGTGGCCAGACGCAAACCCGGAGTCCAGGGCCCCTCACACGAACCAGAAGCTCCCTATGGATTAAAAGCCGGTGTGTGCATGAAATTGTGCAGTCCGGTACCTGGGAGGTGGAACCGAACCGGGGACCTGTGTTTCTGTCTGGGTATCTAGGCCACACGGCAGAGCACCGACTGGGGGAGGGGTGGGCCGAAACTAATCTTGGGCAGTACAAGTAAAATCTCTGTGGAGCCTCTTCTTTCTCCAAACATTAATTGAATGCATTGTGTTGCCCTTTGTGGAAATCAGTACAGCCCTGCAGCAGT
>NW_021616162.1:0-3699 GCF_004785775.1 Grammomys surdaster
TCTGCTCAGAGTCAGAAAATGATGAAAGACATGGGATATATTCCTGGGCTTGGCCTGGGAAGGTTTCATATTGAGACCAAAGGTCAGACCCACACAAAAGGGCTGTGTTTTTCCTAGAGGATGCAATACCCATACCGTGGAAATCAGAGGACGCCGTGTGGGTTCCTCAATGGCCTCTAACCTCTGAAAAATTAACTGCTGCTAAAGCTCTAGTAGATGTACAGCTAGTCCTTGGGCATTTAGAGCCCACTCAATCTCCTTGGAATACTCCAATTTTTGTTATTAAAAAGAAGTCTGGAAAATGGAGACTTCTACATGATTTAAGGGCTATTAATAGTCAAATGCAAGTTATGGGAGCCACTCAGCGTGGTTTATCACTTTTATCAGCATTACCTAAAGAATGGAAATTGATAATTGTAGATATTAAAGACTGTTTCTTTTCAATACCTTTAGTAATAGAAGATAGACAAAGATTTGCCTTTACGTTGCCATCCATTAACCATGAGGAGCCAGATTATAGATATCATTGGAAAGTCTTGCCTCAAGGGATGGCTAATAGTCCCACTATGTGTCAGTTATATGTGGGAAAAGCCTTAAGAATTATTAGAGATAAGTATCCTAAATTGAGAATTTGACATTATATGGATGATGTATTGCTTTGTGGATCTAAGGATGAAGATTTGTGCCTTGCCTATGCTGATTTTATAAAAGTATTTGAGAGTAAAGGTTTATTTATCGCACCAGAAAAGGTGCAGAAAGGCAACGTAGGAACATTCTTGGGAACTAATATACATTCTCAATTTGTTTCCCCACAGAAAATTACCATTCGTAGGGACCACCTTAAAACATTAAATGACTTTCAAAAACTTTTGGGAGATATTAATTGGATACGTCCCTATCTCAAAATTCCTTCAGCTGAATTAAAGCCTTTATTTGCTATATTAGAAGGAGACAGTCATATTTCCTCACCTAGAAAACTAACGTATGCTGCCAAAGTAGCTCTGCAGAAAGTAGAAGAAGCCATACAGTAAGCTCAATTAGTGAGGGTTCAGCCTAATGAACCTATTTTCTTCTGTGTTTTTGATACACTCACATTGCCTACAGCAGTGTTGTGGCAGCAGGGACCGTTGCTCTGGATTCATCCTCATGCATCACCAAATAAAACCTTAGATCATTATCCTACAGCTGTAGCAGAATTGGCATTAAAGGGGTTGCAGGCTTCTTTGACACACTTTGGGCAATACCCTGATACGCTTGTAGTTCCATATACAGCCCAACAAGTTCAAGTGCTTTGCACATCGATAGATATGTGGGCTATACTGAAATGTGTATTTCCAGGTCATATAGATAATCATTACCCACAACATCCGTTATTACAGTTTGTGTCAAAACATCCTATAATTTTTCCTAAAGTAACTGCCAACGCCCCTATTCCAAAGGCTATAGACATCTATACAGATGGATCAAAGTCAGGCATTGGATGTTATGTGGCTGATTTTGCTAGCCCAGTAAAGTTTAAATTTGCTCCTGACACTCCGCAATTGGTAGAGTGTCAAGTGGTTTTAGAAGTCTTCAAGGCTTTCCCTGGTCCTATAAATATCATTTCTGATTCCCACTACGTGGTGAATGCAATTCGTATTCTAGAGGTCGCAGGTACAATAAAATCAACCAGTCCTGTGGCCCCCATTCTGAAACAAATACAACAGTGCATTTTATCTAGGAACTCAAAAATTTTTTATTCAACATATTAGAGCCCATACCTTATTATCAGGTCCCATAGCGCTGGGTAATGTTTTAGCTGATGCAGCTACTTGCCAAGCGTTCACTGTTTTGCAAAAGAATCTTACAGCTGCTCAGGAATTTCATAAACTGTTTCATGTTCCAGCCTCCACTCTCAGACTTAAATCTGGTATCCCAAGAGCTGCGGCTCGAGATATTACATTGAAGTGTCAAAAATGTGTGGAATTTAACCACCCTCCATGCATTGGAGTAAACCCAAGAGGGCTTAGACCTTTGGATGTCTGGCAGACGGATGTGACACATATTAAACATTTTGGGAAATTACAATATATTCATGTATCTATAGATACTTGCTCTGGTATTATCCATGCTACGCCTATGGCTGGAGAAAAGGTTTCTCATGTTATTGCCCACTGTTTAGAAGCTTGGGCAGCATGGGGTAAACCGCGTCTGCTAAAGACAGATAATGGGCCTGCATATACAGCTAAAACTTTTGTACAATTTTGTGTGCGCATGCAAGTGCAGCATCGTACTGGATTGCCATACAATCCTCAAGGTCAAGGCATCATTGAAAGAGCCAATCTAACTTTGAAAATGTATCTGCAAAAACAAAAAGGAGGAATTATGGAATCATCACTGGCTCCTAAAGCAGCCCTGTCTCTAACTCTACTTACACTTAACTTTTTAAAACTGGATGAAAAGGGCTGATTGCTGCTGACAGGCATAGTAATCCTGTGGAAGATACATGGGAAACGGTGAAATGGAAAGATGTATTGACAAACTCATGGAGAGGCCCGGATCCAGTGCTTACCAGATCCAGGGGAGCTGTTTGTGTTTTCCCACAGAATGAAGAAAATCCTGTCTGGGTGCCAGCAAGATTAACCAGAGTTGTTGCGGAGCCAAGGACGTTTTCTAAGAAGAATGAAGAAGCTGTGGTGGACACTTTTAGTTATGATGACTTATGAAGAAGTGCTAAGTATTCAGTTATGGGCAATAGTTAGATCCTGGCCCGTACCTATGCCCGTTCATGCCAATTCTACTGTGTTGCCATTGTTTACTTCTACTCAATGTTTTATGGAAGTCCCATGTGCTATGCCTATGGGACAGGAGCCTGTTTTATACAATGCTACTGCATTTCCATTGAATTTTACTCTCTGCTTTACTACTAAGGCTAAAGCTCATACTTCGTGTATTGTACTCAGGAACACCACGTTAACAAACTGGGTGGATCCTGTCTCATTTAGCAAGGTTGGTACCGGAGTCTTGGTTGAGGCACTAAAGCAAGTGTCAGCTGGTAAGATGGAAAGTTCAGGAAATATTCCTAATAATGACAGGGCCTTATTAAATATAACTACCATGTTGCTTCGGAGTAATGTTACCGCACCTTGGACATCACAATGGCTCAACCGTAATGCAACATACAAGAAAGTTTTACCTTGGTGTCCCCCTGATCTATCTTTTCCTCCAGTTTTTACGCCATGTCAATCTAAAGAATCTCCTGACATGGAGATTGCTTCAGGATTTGCCCTTTCACCTCCTATAAAATGGGCTGCTATCAACAAGACTGGTATTCGAACAGGAAGGCGAAATATATGGCCCTTTTATCACTGGATACTAACAAATATAGCTGGATCCAGTACTAGCCTTTCTGCATTTGTCTCTATGCAAGGTCTATATCATGTGATACAAAATATCTCAGCCACCCGCTCTAATAATAGCTATCCTTATTTGGATGGGATTAAGGTAAATGGTGAGCTGGTGAGTTCATCTGCCCCAGCTGCCCCTGTATGTGTTTCACCTCCATTTTTCTTTATCTTGGCTGAGTTTGAAAATAATACAAGTTTTCTGAATTGTAGTGCAAGTAATACTACCTGCTACTTAGCTGAATGCTGGAATGGTTCTTTTTCTTTGTCCTTAATAGTACATATACCTACTTTTGTGCCAATTCCTGTGGAAGCA
>NW_021616163.1:0-1532 GCF_004785775.1 Grammomys surdaster
GGCCTCTTGGCATTGCTCTACTGCTGCTAGCAGCTCAGCTCTGGCCCCAAAGGGCTCTATTGAATGAAATGCAGAGCTTAGATTGTGAGAAGCTTGTCATAGAATTGAAGTTGTAGATGTCCCAATGGAGAAAATATGTCACAGGAACCACCAAGGGATTAGATGGTGATGCAGAACCTGAACCACTGCCTCTGTTTTAAAGAGACAGACAGTGACTTTCCAATGGCTAGGGAGAGTCAACAGGAGCTGAGCGAAAAACTGCTTATGTGACAAACGCAATACTGGGAGAGGATCCAGAAAGAGGAGGGGCCACATATTATAAGGAGAAATTTCTCTGTCTATCTATTAGACCTGGGCAGAGACATCAGGGCCTTTAGGTAGAGTTATTAAAAATGTGTCATTAAAATACAATTTTATTTCAGAGCAGTTTTATATTTACAGAGAAATTATCATAACAGACATAACATTACACTGCAGTTATTTGGAAACAAGGGGACATAGACCACACCCTCAAATATTTACTTCTACAGACATACCACGCTGAGGTTGAATGGCTAGTTTACAGTGATTGCATATCAGATATCCTGTGTAAAAGCTATTTCCATTATAATTCCTAACAGTAGCAATATTACAGCTAAGAAGTAAGAGTAAAACTATTTTTACGATGGGAGTTACCACAACATAAGTGACTATATTAAATAAATGGTCACAGCATTAGGAAAGTTGAGAAACAGAGGTGTAGAATGTCTTGTGGCTTTTACTGGTTGGAAGAAGTTGAGTAGATTTTGTCTGCTGAACAGGGACAGGTGGAGATGTGATGGAGAAGGAGGATGATGAACGTGGTGAGGTGGAGTGGAGATACCTAGAATTGGGGAACCATTTGGGGGACTGTAAAACTAATACAGTGGAAATTTTATTTACCGTATGATGGTATTCCTGATAAGTTTTAGTATTGGGGAATACAGAGTCTCAACTGTCATCTCTTCTAGTCATGAAAAGCATGCAGTGGCAGAACTTAGTTGAATTTATTTGAGTTTTTGGCAAGAGATTCCCATGGAGATCATCCAACACCTCAGGTTTGTGCTGAGACAGAGGGATGCTATCTGCAAACTGACAGTGGGCCCATAGCTGATGACAACAACCACACAATTCACGGACCATGTAGAAGTCAACTGTTGCCTACATGGCGGTTTTACCCTTAATTCTAGAGTTTTTGTGGGGATGATACCCTACAGGCTATAAAAAGAGAAACATCCAACTCAGCAACAAAATCTTTGACCTACAGTATGTTTTGCCTAGGCAATCTGTCTCTGCTACAGCAATGGTGACCCAGAATTTTTGGGAGTAGCCAACCAATGACTGTTTTAACTTATAGCCTATTCTACTGGATGGAACCCATTTCTAACAATATTTGGAGAACTAAGAATCAGAGACTAGGTAGCCTAGAGACGTGGAGTGACAAAAACATTGGTAATCTTTAAAAAAAGAAACTCAAATAATTTATAAAGAAATTCAGTTCTGATCAAATATCA
>NW_021616164.1:0-5537 GCF_004785775.1 Grammomys surdaster
CACGAATTCTGAATGTTGATTATTCACGTTCATTTATTTCTGACTTACTATTATCTATGTCTGATGACTATTGATATTTCAGTTTTGTTTTTTTTTCTTGTTTACTATTAACTATGCCTGATGACTATTGATTATTCATGTTCATTTATATCTGATTATCTATTATCCACGAATGGTGAATATTGAATATTCCTGTTCATTTATTTCTGACTTACGTTTATCTATGACTGATGACTATTGATATTACAGCTTTTTTATCTGATTTACTATTAAATGTTACTGATGACTATTGATTATTCATGTTCATTTATTTCTGATTTACTATTATAGAGGAATGGTGAATATTGATTATTCCTGTTCATTTATTTCTGACTTACTATTATCTATGACTGATGACTATTGATATTTTAACTTTATTTATTTCTGATTTCCTGTTAACTATGACTGATGACTATCGAGCGTGTGATGTCACGGATGCGACATGAGAATCAATAATGTGTATGGCATCACGAGTCTTACATGGATGTGACACCACAGGTGTGAAATCACGGGTGTGACATCACAGGTGTGGCATGAGGGATGTGAAATCACGAGTGTGAAATCACAGCTGTGACATCATGGTTATGACATCACGGGTATGACATCACGGGTATGACATCACGCTGCGACATCACGGTTATGACATCATGGGTATGACATCATGGGCGTGACATCATGCTGTGACATCATGTGTATGACATCATGGGTATGACCTCATGGGTATGACATCATGGATATGACATCGTGGGTATTACATCGTGGCTATTATAATACAATATAATATAAAATATAATATATATAATATAAAATATGTAAATATAATATATAAATATAATATAAACATATAATATAAAATATATTAATTATATACATGTATATATATTTATATAAATATATGTATAAGTTTATATAAATTTACATATATGCGTTTATATAAATTTGTTATATTATATATATGTATATACATATATATAATATTTATATGTATGTATATACATCTAAATTCCCTCGAACTACCCCCACCATATCAGGCCATATTTTATCTGGCTTCGTGTGTGTTGACGGCATACATCCATGTTGTTCAATGCACGTGGCTCACGACCGAGTGTGCCAGGACACAGGGTTCCACACGAGGTTGACAGAATTGGTTTTAATGATATTGACAGAATTGGTGTTTAAATAAAGATATTGACAGAATTGGTTATTAATTAAATGTATTGACAGAACTGTTTATTAAATAGGATATTGACAGAATTGGTTTTTAAATAAAGATATTGACAAAATTGGTTTCTACATAATTGATTATTTAATACAGATTTTGACAGAATTTTTTATTAAATAAAGATATTTACAGAAATGGTTATTAAATAAAGATATTGACAGAATTGGTTATTAAATAAAGATATTGAGAGAATTGGTTATTACAAAGTTGATTATTAAATACGATATGGACAGAATTGGTTTTTAAATAAAGATATTGACAGAATTGGTGTTTAAATGAAGATGTTAACAGAATTGGTTATTGAATAAAGATATTGTCAGAATTGGTTTTTAAATAAAGGTATTGACAGAATTGGTTAAGACAAAATTGATTATTAAATAAAGATATTGACAGAATTGGTTATTATATACAGATATTGACAGAACTGGTTATTAAATGAAGATATTGACAGAATTATTTATTAAAAAAGATATTGACAGAATTGGTTATTAAATAAATATATTGTAAGACAGAATTGGTTGTTAAATAAAGATATTGACAGAACTGTTTTTTAAATAACGGTCTTGACAGAATTGTTTATTACATAATTGATTACTAAATATAGATATTGACATAAGTGTTTATTAAATAAAGATATTGACAGAATTGGTTATTAAATAAAGATATTAACACAATTGGTTATTAAAAAAAGATATTGAAAGAAATGGTTTTTAAATAAAAATATTTACAGAATTGGTTTTTAAATAAAGATATTGACACAGTTGGTTACTACATAATTGATTATTAAATACAGATATTCACAGATTTGTTTATTAAATAAAGATATTGACAGAACTGGTTATTCAATAAAGTTATTGACAGAATTGTTTATTAAATAAAGATATCAACAGAAATGGTCATTAAATAAAGATATTGACAGAACTGTATATTTAATAAAGATATTGACAGAATTGGTTATTACAAAATTCATTATTAAATAACGATATTGACAGAACTGGTTATTAAATAAAGATATTGACATAATTGTTTATTACATAAAGATGTTGACAGTACTGGTTAATAAATAAATATATAGACAGAATTTTTTATTTAATACAGATATTGAGAGACCGAATTGGCTATTAAATAAAGATATTGAAAGAACTGGTTTATAAATAAATATGTTGACAGAATTGGTTTCTAAATAAAGATATTGACATAATTGTATATTAAATAAAGATATTGACAGAATTGGTTTTTAAATAAAGATATTGACATAATTGGTTTTTAAACAAAGATATTGACAGAATCGGTTATTAACATACTGACAGAATTGTTTATTAAATAAAGTTATTGACAGAATTGGTTTTTAAATAAAGATATTGAAAGAATTGGTTATTAAATAAAGATATTGACAGAATTGGTTATTGAATAAAGATATTGTCAGAAATGTTTTTAAAATAAAGGTATTGACAGAATTGGTTATCACAAAATTGATTATTAAAAAAAGATATTGACAGAATTGGTTATTAAAAAAAGATATTGACAGAAGTGGTTTTTAAAGAAAGTTATTGACAGAATGATTTATTAAAAAAATATTGACAGAATTGGTTAGTAAATAAACATATTGACCGACAGAATTGGTTATTATATACAGATATTGACAGAACTTGTTATTAAATAAAGATATTGACAGAATAGGTTTTTAAATAAAGATATTGACAGAATTGGTTATTTAATAAAGATATTGACAGAATTAGTTAATAAAAAAATTGATTATTAAATAACAATATTGATAGAATTGGTTTTTAAATAAAGATATTTACAGAACTGTTTATTTACTAAAGATATTGACAGAATTGGTTTTTAAATAAAGATATTGAGAGACAGAATTGTTTATTAAATAAAGATGTTGACAAACTGGTTTTTAAATAAAAATGTTGACAGAATTGATTTTTAAATAAAGATATTGACAGAATTGGTTTTTAAACAATGATATTGACAGAATCGGTTATTAAATATACTCACAGAATTGTTCATTAAATAAAGACATTGACAGAATTAGTTGTTAAATAAAGATATTGACAGAATTAGTTTTTAAACAATGATATTGACAGAATCGGTTATTAAATATACTCACAGAATTGTTCATTAAATAAAGACATTGACAGAATTAGTTGTTAAATAAAGATATTGACAGAATTAGTTTTTAAATAAAGACATTTACAGAACTGATTATTATATAAAGTTATTGTCAGAATTGGTTTTTAAATAAAGATACTGACAGAATTGGTTTTTAAATAAAGATATTTACAGAATTGGTTATTAAATAAAGATATTGACAGAAAGAAATGGTTATTATATACAGATATTGACAGGACTGGTTATTAAATAAAGATATTGACAGAATTGGGTTTAATTAAACATATTGACAGAATTGGTTTTTAAATAAAGATATTGACAGAATTGCTTATTAAAAAATTTATAGACAGAATTGGTTTTTAAATAAAGATATTGACAGAAATTATTATTAAATAAAGATATTGACAGAAGTGGTTATTACAGAATTGATTATTAAATAAAGATATTGACAGAATTTGTTATTAAATAAAGATATTGACAGAAACTGTTTTTAAATAAAGATATTGACAGAGTTGATTATTAAATGATGATATTGACACAATTGATTTTTAAATAGAGATATTGACAGAATTGGTTATTAATTAAAGATATTGACAGAACTGTTTATTAAATAAAGATACTGACAGAATTTGTTATTAAATAAAATATTGACAGAAATGGTTTTTAAATAAATATATTGACAGAACTATTTATTAAATAAAGATACTGACATAATTGTTTATTAAATAAAGATATTGACAGAAATGATTTTTTAATAAAGATATTGACAGAATTGGTTATTAAATAAAGTTATTGACCGAATTGGTTGTTTAATAAAGATTGACAGTATTGGTTATTTCAGAACTGATTATAAAATAAAGATATTGACAGAATTGGTTATTACAGAATTGATTATTAAATAAAGATATTGACAGAATTTGTTATTAAATAAAGTTATTGACAGAACTGTTTATTAAATAAAGATATTGACAGAATTGGTGATTAAATAAAGATATTGTCAGAATTGGTTATTACAGAGTTTATTATTAAATAAAGATATTTACAGAATTGGTTTTAAAATAAAGACATTGATAGAACTGCTTATTACAGAATTATTAAATAAAGATATTGACAGAATTGGTTATTAAATAAAGATATATACAGAATTGGTTATTGAATAAAGATATTGACAGAATTGATTTTTAAATAAAGATATTGACAGAATTGGTTATTAAATAAAGTTATTGACAGAATTGGTTGTTAAATAAAGATATTGACAGAATTTGTTATTACAGAACTTATTATTAAATAATGATATTGACAGAAATTGTTTTTACATAAAGATATTTACAGAATTGGTTTTTAAATAAAGATATTGACAGAATTGTGGTTAATTAAGATATTGACATAATTGTTTATTAAATAAAGTTATTGACAAAATTGGTTAGTAAATAAAGATACTGACAAAATTTTTATTAAATAAAGACATTGTCAGAATTGGATAAATTGAAAAAATATATTGTCAGAATTGGTTTTAAATAAAGTTATTGACAAAATTTTTTCTACAAAATTGATTATTAAATAAAGGTATTGACATAATTGGTTATTAAATAAAAATATTGACAAATCTGATTATTAAATAAAGATATTGACAAAATTATTTATTAAAAAAAGGATATTGACAGAATTGGGTTTGAAATAAAGATATTGACAGAATTGGTTATTACAAAATTGGTTATTAAATAGTGGTATTGACAGAATTGGTTTTTAAATAAATATATTGACAGAATGGGTTTTTAAATAAAGATATTGACAGAATTGTTTATTAAATAAAGAAATTTAAAGAATTGGTTGTTAAATAAAGATATTGACAGAATTGGTTATTACAAAATTGATTATTATATAAAGATATTGACATAATTCGTTATTAAATAAAGATATTGACAGAACTGGTTTTTAAATAATATTGTTGACAGAATTGGTTATTAAATAAAATATTGACAGAAATGGTTTTTAAATAAATATATTGACAGAACTATTTCTTAAATAAAGATACTGACATAATTGTTTATTAAATAAAGATATTGACAGAATTGGTTATTAAATAAAGTTATTGACCGAATTGGTTGTTTAATAAAGATAATGACAGTATTGGTTATTTCAGAACTGATTATAA
>NW_021616165.1:0-31142 GCF_004785775.1 Grammomys surdaster
CCTATTCAGAGTCAAGAGCAAACAGTGCACAGAGTATGTGAGCTAGTAGATATTTCACATTCTCCATTGTTATACAACCAGGGTCCCTGCCTAAGGAATGAAGCTATGCACTAGAGTGACTCTCTTCAACTTAATTAACATAACTATGACAGCATCACACAGATATAGTCATAGACTAACCTGATTCTGATGATGACTCCTTGAGACTTTCCTCACAGGTGGTTCTAGATTGTATCAAGTTGACAATGGAAAGGATCCACCACTGTCTCATCTTTCTTTTGGTAGCTAAGAGAGACATAGGAAAACAAGTGTTCTGGATGTGGACAACTTGGAGTCCTTGTATGTGGGGGAGGATTGTGAGAGGATTTGAGAGGATCCCATATCTATAGAAAATGGTATGGTGACTCCCAAAGGACAACAACAGAATTAGCATGGAAGCCCGTAGTTCTGCTTAAAGAAAAACTAAAAACCAAGTGTCATATAGGTTTCCCCACCCAGGCTCATCACAGTTGTATTCTCAACAGTTGGAATTAGAAGCAGTCAGAGTTCTTTTAGAGGGTTAAGAACTAAGCCAAGCATGCTCTGTACAGACAACAGAATATCAGTCATGACACCTGATACAAGGTAGATGAACTCTGAAGTATTTCTGCTTTTGTTTGTTTTGTTTTCTTTTTCTTTTTTTGTGATAAAATACCATAGCAAAAGCACCAAAGAGAAAAGTTTATTGGAGTCTGTCAGAGTAAGTACAGTATGAGCTTGTGGCCATTGTTGAAGGATATTTGTTCACATGGTGAAACCTGAGTTTGTGAACTGGAAAAGACTTCATTCTGCTGAGGTTCAGCCCTAGCACACTCTTTTAATTCTGAGAAATTTCTGTAAACAGGATTAAGTAAACTTGATCATAGATCAATAGGCAGAGCAAGCTTCCAGTTGAGAGGGAATGAATACAGGATGTGAAAAGCAGGGCAATGAGTTGATGGGTATTTATGACAGCTTGGAGAAGGAGAAAGTGTCCTGGTTTGAGGAGCATGTTCAGCTGGGTTCTTTCTCTGCCTCTCTGATCTAGAAGGCTTTCACCACATCATCAGCTTCCTGAATATTCTCTGGTATAATTGAATGACTGGGATGGTGTTTTAAAAAAGAAAACAAACAAACAAAGAAACAAAAAACAATGGATCATCATGGCAGGAAATGTGACAATCAGCAGATTGCATGGTGTTACAACAGTAGGCAAGTGATTGCATCTTGATCCACAATGAGTAGTTAGGAAAAAACACTCAGAATGGTTTGGGCTTTGAAAACCTCAAAGTTTTCCTGCCCCCAGTGACAAACCTTCTCTAATAAGGCCACACATTCTAATCCTTCCCAATTTGTCTCACCATAGAGGGAACAAGTATTCAAACATATGAGTAAATTGAAACAGTTCTCATCCAAACCACCAGGAGGTCCTTATAAAATTTGAACAAGAAGGGCATAAAATGAACAACAAATACTTCATGATCCTTAGAGCTATCAAATACACAGAGGTGGAATTAAGAGTAGTAGCCAACAGTTGAATGAGAAAGGTGAAAATTAATGTTTCACGAAACACAGAGGATAAGTTTCGAAGATCAGAGATGCTCTGTAGATGGGCTGTGGCATTTATACATCATGTTCTTAGCACTGCTGAATTGGATACTTCAATGTGGTAACATGGTAAATCTTATATCCTGTTCTTTACTGCAAGTAAAAAGAAGAACAAACAAGGATAATAAGAGGCAGAGGAGGAGCAGTATGAGGATCAGGAGGAGAAAAAGGAGGAAACAAGGAGGAGGAAAAGGAAGAACAGGAGGAGGACAAGAAAGTAGAGGAAGAGAAGAATCGGTCAGGTGATGTACACCAGGTCTGCCAGGATACAGAAGTAAGATAGATGGACCCCAGGAGGGATTTCTTTCTATTTTTGCTCCATCTGAAGAAAGGACTGGCTTCTAAGTCACTAGATGCACCATGCTGAGTGAAGGGACCAGACCTTGCTCCACACAGAGAGGACGTAGACCTCAGGAGGGCACAGCAGCTTGGGAGGAGTATGTGGATCTTTCTATCTGAAAGAGGCTGCATTGGTTGATACATTGTCCCTGTTGTATAGAATGAAGTTTTGTCTATAAATATGCAAGTGTACCAGGCCATAAGTAGCTCAGAGGAAAAGAATTTACCTTGTCTGATGGTTTGTATATGGTTGGCCCAGGGAGTAGCAGAACTAGAAGTTGTGGCCCTGATGGAGTAGGTGTGGCCTTGATGAAATAGGTGTGTCAATGTGGGAAGAAGCTTTAAGACCATTATCCTAGCTGACTGGCAGCCAGTATTCTGCTAGTAGCCTTCAGATGTAGTTGTAGAACACTGATCCCTTCCTGTAACACGCCTGTCTGGATGGTGCCATGTTCCCTCCTTGATGATAATGGATTGAACCTCTGAACCTGTAAGACAGCCCCAATTAAATGTTGTTTTTTATAAGACTTGCCTTGGCCATGATGTCAGTTAACATAGTCAATCTGAAACAAAGACACCTTACCAGCACAAACACCTGAGTTGACCACTAGCAACAGTTAAAAGAGTTTGTCCCCAGACAGATATCTCAGTCTTCAAGGAGGCTGAATTCACCTTGATCCCAGATAAACTATTGTTTGAGAAGTAGAAGTCATTTTGAATTAGAAGGTATAAGAAATCTTAATTCTGCTTCCTTTTAAAAGATGCTGGAGAATTCAAGGTAATATACAGTGGTGCACAGTTACTCTGCATACCCTGTGTCCTGATTGTTTCACCTCTACCCAGGAACCCCATTGATTCCAATAAACAATGACAGGGATGAGGAGATAGGAGGCATTTGCCGAAGGAGATAGAGACCTGGGATAATGGAGGAACCCAATAATCTGTAAGATCTGTAGGTGATCTTAGCTGTGAATTACTACATCGCAGAAAATAAAACCTGAAGAGGTTACTTATAGCCAGACAGGTACCCCAGAGTAGTGATAGAGACACCAGCCTATGCAATACTTTCAAAACACAGTTTATTCTACCTACAATAAATGCAGACATGAGGGTTGTAGCAGAGACTGGGGAAATGGCCAACCAATTACTAGCCAATCTTGAGATCCATCCAATTGTCAAGCACCAATCACTAACACTATTAATGATACCCTGTTGTGCTTCCAGATGGAAACATGTTGTCCTCTGACAGGCTCCACCTTGGAGCTGATCAAACAGTTGCTGATGGTCAGCCCCTCTGGGGTCTTCTTCTTTGTAGATTCTTCTTGAGGCAGTGGAGAGGGAAGAGCATCAGTGGATGGTAAGCCTTTGTCTTAAGAGATATTTAGGGTTGCTGTATGATAATAAAAAGTTTACTTATTTAAGATTCCATTACTATGCTACTGTAGCTGACCTGAGTTCTGTATTCCTCTGAGGCCACAAACTGCAGTCTCTGGCACTTAGCACCTCATCCTAAAACAGAAGGAGATTAAGTAAAGGATTCATTGCTAGATCCTTTTCCCTTTTGTCCAAATGCCTCTTTCTTCTTTGGCTAAGAGAAATTTTGGAGCAATAAACTTCTATTGAACTGGGAGAAGAGAATAACACTCACAGAAGGAGTAACTTTTATATTAGCAAATATGCATAAACTCAAATAAGTTCATGTTCAGATTAACACATGCATATTTACTGATTTCAATAGAAAAACAGTTGGGCTCATCTTAGATGTATTCTAAGAATTACATATGCGCGCACACACACGTGTGCACACACACACACACATGCACACACACATGCACATACACATGCATACATTCTCACAATTTCATACTTACAAAGGAACATCCTTACTTATATATGTATATGAAGCAAAAGGTAAGTACCAGTGCAGAAAAAAATAATACATTCTGGATGAAAAGTGTGCTCCAATATTTACTGCATAAACAAAGAGAAAGCTTCTACCCTTTTACTGCTAAATGACTTAAATCCATGGTCATAAGAAGACAGCTTTGTTCCTTTAATACTTTTAAGCCTGGCCTGCCTTATTAGTAAGAAAAGAGTTGTTCTGTCCCATGGTAAGGAGAAGCCTGCCTGCTCCTTTTGCTCTCTCTGTAGCTTCTTTTATCCTTGTTACCTCTACATTCTTCACATTGCTGTCTTAGTTTTTTTTTATGTTACCTATACTTTCTAATATAGTTATTCCACTCTGTATTCTCTTTCTAATCTTGCTCTCTCCTGCTCTGATGGCACAATAATGCTCTTACTCTCAATTCCGATTTCTCCTAATGCTATGCGAATACTTTCAAGTCCTTCTTGAGTTCAGTTCTGTCTAAAACTTGTTCTGTCTAAAAAGTTCTCCTCAGCTCAGTTCCTCTTAGCTCAGTTCTGATTTTCCTCTTTGTCCTGCACACTTAAAACTTCTTTCAGATTACATAGTATTGTGTTAAAAAGTTCATTACCAGTTTACACATAAAAGCAAATCATAAATTGAAATAGATGTTTACAACAGAGAATGTTTATATGCATACACATTAGAAGTAAGTATTTGGCTAAATGTCCATTACCTCTCACTGGTCCACAGGTTTACTGAAAATTTAAAACCATAACTAAATTATTAGTGATGTTTTGTATATAGATAAACCCAGTCAATATTTTAACTTCTGTCATAGAATCTATAATAAATCATTAGTTCCCTTTTAACGACCTCTCGTTAATTGATTTACAACATCTTGGAATGTGCTCTGACTGAAGAAAGTCTAGTTAATATCTAAGAGGCAATTAACTGGTGACACACAGGAGACTGATAGTTTTCACTACAGTTTTGACTAAAACAAAAAAGGATTCAATATCATTCAAACTATAAAAGGGCTTAATAATCATGATATAATTTTAAGAATCCTTATACGACTATCATTAAGACTTAAGTCATCTATTTGTTTATATAGCATCACTATAAGAAAGTACATCTTTGTAGATCTGTAGAGATCTGCTCAAAAGGGGTGGGCTAATAGCTAGTGAATGTTATATATGTTTAATAAGAACAGGAAATCTTATCAATAGCAGAAATCTTTCCTAAAATGAATTTTCTTGGACCTTGGCTATGAGAATGAATCTGTCTCAGATTATATTATAATTTGAAGCAGACCATCTCAGTAAACTTACCTGCTAGTTATTAACTTGTCCTATTATTGCTCTGTCAAGACAGATGCAGAAACACACAGTCAGTGGATAGAACTTGTGTACTCTTATGAAAAAATAAGAAGAAGGATTGTGATCCCTGAAATGGATAGGAATTCTACAGTAAGTCCAACAGTGTCAACTAACCTGAACCCATGGGACTCCTAAGTCTGACTCAGTTACCAAGAACATATAAGCGCTGGACCTAGTCCTGTCAGCTCATTTGTACCAGACTTGCAGCTTGGTCTTCATTTGGGTACTGAACATCTGGAACAGACGCTATCCCAAATGCTGTTGCTTGTACTTGGGATATATTCTATTACCTGCATTGCCTTTTCTAGCCTCGGTGGAGAGGAAGTGACTAGCTTGGCTGAAAGTAGAATTGACAGGGTGGGGTAGGGATACCTATGTGGTCCCACATGCTCAGAGGAAAAATGCTATTTTACATGGAGGGCACAAGGGAGGATGATTGAAACACACTCAGAAGGGGAAATAACAGTCTTCAGAAGTGGATGGAGGAAGGAAACTGTGTGGGAGAGGAGAAGATGAAAGGGATGTTGGAAGAACCTGTGTCCCAAGAGAAGGTGGACAGAGTGAAGGAGAATCAGCAGCAGGCTGAGAAGGGCATTTTTAGGACGTGTCAGAGACCTGGAATAAGGAAGGCTCCATGGAGTCTATGATTATGATTGTAACTGAGACTCATTCCAAGGGATGTGTGATATGGAGCCTGAAGTGATGACTCCTGTAACCAAGCCAGACTCCCAGTGAAGGAATGATGATACTAACCCATCTACAAATCCTTGCCTACAAGAGGAGCAGGGATAATGAAGGCTTGGTGTCTGAGGGAATTGCCTACCAATGACTGGCCCAACTTCAGACCCATTCCATGGACAGGAACCAATCGTTGACATTAAAAATGATATTCTGCCATGCTTATAAACAGGAGCCTAGCATAACTCTTCCTCTAAGAAGCAGCAGACAGTAGCTGTCCAAATGGAAGCTGAGACCTACAGCCAAAAATTGGAGAGAGCTTGAGGAGTCCCATGGAAAATTTGCCTGATGGATTGAGTAATCTGAAGGGGAAAAGAACTTCAAGAGTAGACTCACAGAGTCAACTGACTTAAATTCTTGAGTGTTTCCCGAGACTTAACCACAAACCAAGGAACGATCATTGGCTGTACCTGTGCCACCACCCAGAAACATGTGTACATTTTGGAGCTTGTTATTCAGGAAGATTCTCCAACAACTGGGACAGTCCCTAACTCTGTTTCCTGTCTGTGGAGCCTTTCTCCCAACTATTTATTGTATGCAATGTTGAAAACCTGACCTTGATTCCTGTATAATGAAGGCAAAGTAGATCCTATAATGTTGTCATTTAATCTCCACATATTTTTCTTGGCTAAAAAGCCTATAACATATTACACACACACAGACACACACACACACACACACTCACACACACAGACATTAGAAATGCTTATTAAAAACACATCTCTAGATAATCCCATTAGAGAGAATACTTCAGGATGAAGTACCAAATGGTACCTAATGGTGTGGAGAGCTTTGGGGCCACTTGGCAGGAATCTGACATTGGCCAAGGACAAGGAAATGGGCTTTAGGTGGGAATCTGACATGGGGCCATAACAAGGAAGTATGAATCTGATTTTGGGTAGGACAGGGAAGTAGACACTGATATTTTGGTCATCCTGATAAGCCTTTAGTGATCACAGGAATCATCATGGGACTTTGCTTATTGCCTTGCTTGTTCCTTGACTATTTACATTTATTGCAATGCTAGTTCCTCAACCTAGAACTGACCTCAACACTTGCATGTAATTAAAATGGTATAAAAGGCAATTGGGAAAAATACCCGCCTTCAGCCTTAGAGCTGACTGGGGTCATTCTACAATGTTGTCTAATCATCTTTTTTCTTTTTAATCTTAACTCCTGCATGGGAGAACATGTTGACTGACTGCGCTGGCCTGGCCATAATGGGAAAATGAAGAAGCATAGAACATCAATAGATTTGTGCATATTAAAGTACTTCATGATTGTTATATCCTTTTCTATTAAGCATTTTAACATTAGCACTGTTAAAATATGTTGACAAAACAGGAAACATTGGGGTCCATCTACTATGCTATAATCTGTATTCAATAGGCTGACACATGAGAATCAAGAGGTAAAATGTATCCTTGAGTAATGACTGACATCCAAGTAATGCTACATAACAAATCACAACATCTGAAGTGAATTTATAACACGTACACTTGTGTTACCACATCACATGTGATCTTATACACCACTCAAGAGATATGCCAAATTAAATTCTTCTATATGTTGATTTAGACATATAGGTTTTAGCACAGCAACAGAAAACACATTAAAACACAGCCATAAAGTATGACACTTGGTTGAGGAATTTTATGTAATTGAAAAGAAATATGACTATGATATCAAACAAAATATAGAGGAAGATCACACTATAGAGCTTGAATAGACAGTTGACACATATTTTTCCTGAAAAATAACCTTATGTGCTGGCTATAGATCTTACCAAATCCTTTATACTTATAGATGCCCTTCAATGTGGTACCTTATGTCCTCGAAGACTACAGTGACGTGCAAAGAAGTTAAGATTGATGATACACTGAACATATTACTCTTGTATAAAGGAACCTTAAATTGCAAAATGTTCCCACACTGACTTCATATATGGGTTCTTCTGCAGTATGGCCTTTCTCATGGTATTTGAAAATATGGCCACATGCAAATGATTTACCAATTGTTTATTCATAAGATTTCTGTCCAGTATGTGTTATGTATTTGTGGATAACTGTATTGTAAAAAGGCCTTGTCACATTAATTTCATTGGTAGGGTTTCTCTCCAATGTGGTTAATTTCTTATTTATTGAAAAATGACTGATAGGTAAATATTGAGTGTATTAGTAATTGGATAATTTCCTCTGCTCCCCGACAGTGGCTGTGCAAGTCTATCAGTTAGAACCAGCTGAGGATAGAAATGCACATCATCACAAATGCATGGTTCTTGGGCAATTTGCAAATTGATTTAAAACAAGTAGCATTAGAGTCTATCAAAAATATTTCACTAGTTTCTTCCAGCATCAGGAGGCAGGGAGCTGGAACAGGTCATCTCAGCATCCCCACCAATGAATCTTGTCAAAGGGGAACATTCTGCAGTATATGAATCTTACAACAAGGATTTCAGAACTACTTAGAGATTCCCATGGATTGTGCAAGGTGCACAATTAAGGAGAAATTTTTTTCTCCATATTTGAGCAGGTGCAAGAAAACTACTCTTTTAAAAGATAATTTGATCAATAAGCAATTGTAATAAATCTTCATGCCATAGGAATGATGACATGTGGAATCTTAAGTGTCCCATAAGCAACAGAATAAACTGTCTACTTTTCTCTGAATTTTTGGCTAGAGACTTTTTATGTGTAGGCTAGTTATAGGACTGTTCCCATGTGGAAGAATCAGCAAATCATGTTTCCTGCTTGTTTGATTTCTCAAAGTTTAGTTTTCCTGTAGCCAAGATTTCCAGGGGGACTTCCCCTGTCATATCTGAACCACATCAGTCTGGAAGGGGCCCAAAGTCTTTTGCTCTTTCTACTAGCACAAATACAGAGCATAACACCCAAAATAGCCTGTCCTTGTTCCAAAAACACAAAATCATCAATGGTATAGATTGATTCAATTAGCAGCCTCCTTTCTCTTCAAACTTGCCCATTTTTAATCTCTAACCTAGAGAATTTTTAACATCATAAGCACCAAACTTATAACCACAAACACTTTGATAATTATAACAATTTAAAATGATCAAAACAATCTCCATAATTGTTATTATCTTTTGAGACAGTGTTCCTCCAGTATCTCTTGCCTTGTTCTTATATGACATCAAGGCCTAAGTTTATACTATATGTCTGGGTTAAGGTCATTCTGCCTTCTCCATGCTCTTGACCTACATTTTAAGAACTACAGACTCAATTTATTTATATATCTATGCATACATAAATTCTCCCTTCTATGGAGATTAATAACTCTATGGATATGTATCCTTTCCCTTTATATAACTTTAAAAACATCCTTTCCTATGTATTTAATTTCAGTTAAATTTCCTTCTACTTACTTACATAAGTGTATTTCCAGGCTCTTAATTTGCCATACCTTAAAATCAATAACAGAATTGCTGTTTTGCCCACAGTCAAAGAACCCAAATGCCTGCTCTGGTGGCAGGGGCAGCTCTGCTTATACACGAAGACCTAAAATCAGCCATAGGCCTGACAGACATGCCTGCTAACACTAAGTCGTGGGTTTCTGTGGAAAACCACTGAAACAGATGGCTATAAGCTATTGTACACAAGGAGCGTAGGTAGAAAATTGCCAGCCTGAGTAGTCATAGACCTTGTAGATAGGTAACCTTGGTGGATAGTACCAACTTTGTTAAGGACAAGTGAATCATAGGCGGAGTCATAGTGATCTGTCCCCTGAACTTTCACCCAGTTGACACACAGTTCTGGAAAGTATCTGTACTTTTCCTGAACACCTACGCTCCTGTGTCAACCCTTTCCCCACATCCTGCCTTTTTGTGCCCCTGTGTGAAAAAGTAAAAATTACAATTTGATCAGACTATAGACAAGCTGTGATTCTTTGCATCTGCCTGTTTCCCCCCTCTTTTTCAGGTGACCTTCCCGGACACCTGTTTAATGTCTTGCTGACAAGGATACTCTGGCATCAACTTTTAAATTTTTCTTTAAAGCATTTTTTCTATTTGTTCTATATTATATTGAGATTAACACCATTATTATTTGATGAGATAGAATACCTCTAACTTCATGCCTTTGTTTCCTACATTTGAGATCACAGGCCTAGATTACTTTATTCCATGTAGACTCACAAACACTTAAACTGTTACCAGTATATCTCTTTTATCCTGAAAAACATTTTACCAAATCTCAACTATCTCTCTCCTTTCTTTATCTGATTATAGCTGGCAGGCAGCCTCTACCATCTAACTCTGTTTCTGCTTTCTCAGAATCCTGTTTCTTCAGACATTACATCAGAGCTCAAATTCTCTGAGACAGCCAGAAACCTTTGAAGAGGGCTCATAATAAATGCTTACTATTCAGATTATCTGGGTCAGCTTTGGAGATTTTGCTGTGTCCTAGTTCATGCCAAGAACCCTAGAATTTTGCATGCCAGTTCAATTTACCTTTGGTACTAGTTGGAAAATTGCACAGCTTGGTCAGGGACCACATGGCTTCAGCACAACCAGCAACTCTGCTAAGAATACAATTTTCAACAACTCCTAATCTCACATCACGGCATGTGTTTTCCATCTGAGAATCTCCAAATAATTTTTAATACTGAGTTCAATCCTAAAGGTAAGACGCATTCTGTAGAGTTCGTTGATCATTCTGCTCTACTCTAGGATGCCTTTCAAATGCTATGGGTTCTCAAATAAAAGACAAACACACATAGCTTTATTTAATATGCCTAAATCAGCTTATTGGTTGGGCAACTACCAAACTTCCCCTGCGATAATGGTTCCCCTGTGATACTCCTGAATTATTACTAAGATCTATATCCAATTTCTGCTACTCCAGGTTCAATTGGAGGAGGGAACAATGGGGACATTCTTTCCTGGCTCTTTAATGGCTGGCATTCTTTCTTTTGCAGCTCTAAAGCCTGGATCAAATTGCTTTAACTGGCATGGTGATCTCTTCGGTCTCCTTGCACATGGATCCAAAATCCCTGCCTGTGTCTTCCTGCCTAGTAACTGGCTGCTCTCAATTTTATTTACCTATTAGAACCAGCTTGGGGCATGGAATCTAAAAGTCTCAAAAGAGGATTATCATGAAATTTGAGAACAAATGTAACATAAGTAGCTCTAGAATCAATACACAACAATTAAAAATAAGCACAAAGCAAATCAAAACCACACTCCTTAAGTACTTCATTTTGTTATCATCCTCCATTTAATCACAAGGCAAAACTTATGTTCATGCTTCAAGGTATGGGGGAGTTAGGGACTTCCACTCTGGACCACCATCCTTTACTCTTCTTTTGTTCTTGAAAACACAATGACTATCTCTAACAATGCCTTCTGTTATTCATCTTGTGCTCCTCAAAATATAACACCTGTTCTTTACCACCAAAGATCAAATCAATATGATTGTTTAAATTGTAAAACTCACAATCTATATCAGTTGAACTTGTCAACTACATAAGCCCCTATCCCTAAATCCTGACTGTAGGGAAAATGTAGTTATAACTTGGCACAGAAGTTTCTGGTTTTCTTTCCTTATTTTTATAATTTTCTTTTCTCTTCATTTATTGTTTAATCTGTTTTACAATCCAGATTTTATACCCCTTGTGGTCCACTGTGCAACTCTTCTTCATCCTACTCCTCGTCCCAGTCTCCAAGATGTCCCCATGCACAATCCCCACCACACCAGACCTTCCCACTCCCTGAGGACCCAAGTTTCTGGAGGGTCAACTGTATCTTCTCTGAGTACAGGCTCAGTAGCCCTCTACTGTATACAAGGTGGTTTACATTACCTGGTTGGTGGCTCAGTGTCTGAGAGATCCCAGGGCTATAGGCTAGTTCAGACTGCTGGTCATTCTATACAGTCTCCCTCTCCTCAACTTCTTCCAGCATTCCCCTAATTCAACCACAGGGTTAACAGTTTCTGTCCATTGATTTGGTGGAAACATCTGCATCTTCTTTCAGCTGCTTAGTGAGCCTCTTGGAAGTCAGTCATGACAGGCCTCTGTTTGTAAGCAGACTTTGGAGCCACCCATTGAGATGGATCTCATTTTGGGCACCTTACTAGACCTCCTATTGCTCAGGCTCCTCTCTGGTTTTGTTCCTGCAGTCATTACAGACATTAGGAAATGTTGGTTACCATTTTGTACTCCAGGATGGCAACTCTATAACATTCTGGCTCACTATGGGGAAATGTGTGTGTTACAAGTCACATATTATGTTCCGATTATGTCATGAACCAGCAGCAGCTTTATAATGATAAAGTCTTGTCATTTACATTATCTGAGATTGAGAGGTGTTGAATCTGAAAGGACTGCAGACCAGAAAGGCTCTACCACATTGTTTAATCTCATAGATGTTCTCTCCATTATGATTACTTTCATGATGATGAAGACTGCAAAAATGTACAAAGGCTTCCCCATATTGAATGCATTCATAGGGTTTCTCTTTCATGCTGATGAAAACTTGGGAAATTTGAAAAGGCTTCACAACATTAAATGTATCTATAAATTTACACACAGTATGGATTGTTTCATGGTGATGAAGACTATGAAGTGTGCAAAGGCTTCATCATATTATATTCTCACAGGATTTCTCTACATTATAGTTTCTTTTGTGCCTTTGAATATGACTGACATATGAAGGCTTTACCACATTGCTTACATTCATAGAGGTTCTCACCTGTATGTCTTCTTTTGTATATTTGAAAAGGATTGCAATGTAAAACGCTTTATCCCGTAGATGATATTCATAGGGTGTCTCTTGAGTGTGTCTTCTTTTATTTACATGGTGAGTACTGTGACTTGCAAAGTCTACTACAGTGTTTACATTCATAGTGTTTCTCTTGAGTGTGCATCCTTTGATGTACTAGATGACTCTTTTATGAAAATGCTTTACCACATTAGTTACATTCAGAGGACTTCTCCCCAGAACATGTTCTTTTATGTATTTGAAGATGATTGGGACATAGAAGAGCTTCAGAACATTCATGATATTCACAGGGTTTCTCTCCAGTATATGGTCCTTTATATATGTGGGGGACACTGCTTTGTGAAAAAAGTTTAAGACAACATTGCTCACATTCAAAATATGCTCTCATGTATGTGTCTTTTTATCATTGTGGTGATGACTGCTTCTTGGAAAACCTTTACTACATTGAATACACTCAAAAGATTTCAATCAAATATATATTCTTATATGTATATCAAGAATAGAGAGGTGTGAAAAAGTTTTACCAGATTGGTAACATTAACATGGTGTCTCTCTTGTATGTGTTCGTTTATGTTTTTGTAGGTTACTCCTTCCTGCAAAGGCTTTACCACATTGGTTACATTCATAGGGTTGCTCTCTTGTATGTATTCTGTTATGATATTTGAGACTACTGCTATGTGCAAAGGCTTTACCACATTGGTTACATTCATAGGGTGTCTCCCCTGTATGTGTTCTTTTATGATATTCAAGACCACTGCTGTGTACAAAGGCTTTACCACATTGGTTACATTCATAGGGTTTCTCCCCTGTATGTGTTCTTTTATGATATTTGAGACTACTGCTTCGTGAAAAGGCTTTACCACATTGGTTACATTCATAGGGTTTCTCCCCTGTATGTGTTCTTTGATGACATCGGAGAACACTGCTGTGTGCAAAGGCTTTACCACATTGGTTACATTCATAGGGTTTCTCCCCTGTATGTGTTTTTTTATGATATTCAAGACCACTGCTGTGTATAAAGGCTTTACCACATTGCTGACATTCATAGGGTTTCTCCCCTGTATGTATTCTTTTATGACGTCGGAGAGCACTGCTACGTGCAAAGGCTTTATCACACTGGTTACACTCATAAGGTTTTTCTCCTGTATGTGTTCGCTTATGTATTCGGAGTTTACTCCTTCTCATAAAGGCTTTACCACAGTGGTTACATTTATACGGTTTCACTCCACTATGAGTACTTTCATGCCTTTGAATATGACTCTGATATGCAAAAGCTTTAGCACATTGAACATTCTCAGAGGGTTGCTCTCCAAAACCACTTCTATCATGCCTGCAAAGAAATTGGCAGATGTGAAAGCTTTCTCACATTGATTATACTGATGAGTGTTTTTATCTGTATAAATTCATTTACAATTTGGTTAAATTGTAATGGTAATCTGATCTTACCATATCACTTTGTTAACATTCAAAGGTGTTGTCGTTCATTATTGGTTGGTTTACATCTTTAAAGATGCATGGAATGGGAAGAGTATTGATTAATGGCTCACATTTATAGGACACATTTTTTTTTATAAGAAGTTATTCACATATTTGAAGAGAACAGGAAGAATTCAGAGCTACTATACATTGATTGCATTAATAAATTTTGCTATTATGTGAATAATAGTACATGTGGAATATAAACCAATGTTAACAGAAAACATTTATACTTCCCTAATTCTCATAAAGATTTTCAGCAGTAAATATTCTCAATAATATTGGGAAACTATTTATTTATAAACTTTTAGCATATTTAGAAATGTCTATTCAAAGTGGGCAGTGCTATATATCTGCTAATTGTTCTGGAAAAGAGAAACGTATGTTGCTTCTTTCAATATCTCTATGCTCAAATGGGTTGTATCCATCATGATCTATGTCATCCATATTAAAAAAAAAGAATAAGAAGTGAAAGGGTTCCACATTACATTCACAGAGTTTGACGTTTTCTCTCATATTGATGTGGTACAGAGATTAAAGATTCTCTGCAAAGCCACCCTTAAATCTCATAAACTGTCCATCTCTATAAATTTAGCAATGCTATTACAAGTATATGACTAACAACAGACTTACTATGGATTATTTGCTTGTTACAAGGTTTTAGACAAATGCTTATAACCTAATAAATCTGTTTTCCTTTTAACTAGCTAAGTGCTATGAGACTGAACACACTGGCTGTTCTAGAACATGGTTTTACTGAGCTTGATTCAAATAGTGACATTATCTGTTAAGCCCCTCTTTTGTGTTTTTGAAATTAAGGAACACCTTGCAAACACAAACTGGATGTCTGCCATTGACATACATGACTTTGTGAGATCTAATAATCATCTATAACTTAATCTAGTGCACATTTTACCCTATTGCTTTTCTTTACAAATTGTAGCACATATTAAACTTTATTCATAGGCACTTTCTTATCAGCTTGCACAAGAAAATTACCTTTCATGTCTTCTGGAACTTGGAAAATGCTCACCAATAGTATGATCTTCCCAATTGTGGCCTAAAATATGGTGCCAGAGAAAGTATGTTACATTATTGGAAATAAGACATTTAAGTTGTCAACTTGAGTGTTCTTTAGAAACATCTCTGTTTATTTACCTCATTATGAAGTGAGATTACAAAATTAAATAACAATAACGAAAAAACAGAGATGCGCCTACATTTCAAAAGCTAAAAAAAAAAAAAAAATCACTGTATTACCTATAGCTGTGAGATTCCTACAGGTCTCCAACATCACATCTTTGTAGAGACTCTTCTGAGAACTATCCAGCAAAGCCCACTCTTCTGGAGTGAAGTTCACATGCACGTCATCATAGGTCACTACATCCTAAAAATTCCAGTATATATGTACATAAGAAAGCATGATTCCAACAACAGTGTACATGTGTACTTCAAAAAGTATACTTACTGACTTCCCTCCCCATCCACACAGCACTTTTTATCCAATAAGCAAACAGTCATTCACAGTCGAAGAAAAACAAAAACTGAAGTAAATGTAGAAGCAAATAAATGATCTCTGGGACCCTGATGCCTCTGTATTAAGATGTTGGATATGAGACCATGTAGCATCCTGCCAGACCTTCCTCACTTTCTGTTCCCTGAGACCCAGTACCCAAGGCTGCCCTTAGGACTGCAGTTTCTTCTCACATGTCCAGCCCCCCTGTAGATACAAAAGACCATTTCTGTCTTCCCTTCCCTTCTTACCCCATCTCTGTGTCTGAGCTCTGAACTAAGGGCAGAAACCCCCTACTTAACCACAGGCCAGTCCTCCAGAAGACTAAGTAGGCTGTCCAAAGACTCATCCCACAATCTGTTTCCTAAGACCAAATTCTCACTGTTGCCCAATGCTCTGAAACACAATATCAGAGAAATCATCCTTTGCCCATTTCCATGTGATCTGTTTTCAAGTTCACTTCCAAACAACTGAGGGAAGTACACCAGGAAAAATGTGAACTTGACCAATGTTACCTATGCTTGTATACAAAATAAAATAAAAACAGAATTCATGACTTCTACAAAAATAACTGAAGTGACTCCTAAAATGTTGTATTTCTGACCTTTCAGTTACGACCTGTCTGTCTTCCAAACAGAGAGGCCTGATGGTATAGAGTTCTGACAATAAAGGTAGGTAATCAGAAAGGTGCTCTATGGCGCTGTAGCTCTTCATGAGTCCAAGTGATTTCAGGGAAAAGTAGCTCCACTCAAGTCTAACAAAATATAATATAGAATAATGATTTAATATCTGCTTCCTGCCACATGGATAATGTTATGAGATCTAAAATCTGTCCTATGTAGCTATCCAGCACCATACACACCTGAGAAACTTCTACATCACACAAGCTCCTTTTGTAACAAAGAGTTGAATTTCTGTGTATCCTGCCAGTAGTACTGGAGGTAACAGAATGGCTAAACGATTCCAGTTAATGTTTCTGAAGTATGATCCCTATCACATCTTCAATTAATTTCTAAATTATGTATAAAACTCGTCACACAAAACTGAATATAGAAAGTTCACAAATTCTAGAAATCAAACCTCCACTTTTGCAATGTCATCCTGCTGCACACCAAAAGCAATGCCTGTGTATACACACTGGATAGTGACATTTATATTTCATACCTTGCCACTCAAAAGGCTACAGACCCTCCCTGGGAATCCACTGTCAGGATCACTGCCATTATCCTCTGCTATTATCACTACATGGAGCAACAGAACCACGCTCTGAACCATGGTCCCTCTTAGTACCAGTAGATCTGACTATGATAGCTCAGTAGTCTTGTTCTTCCCATCCTGATGATAGAGATGGCCACAATCACCAGGGCATGGCTTGTGGTCTTCTGCATAGCTTGTAACACATGCATCTGAGGAAAATCCTGTAAAGAACCTGCAAGCTACAGGCCTGCCAGAGTCCCTCATTAGCTAGGAAAACTCAGCTGGGCATTAGGAGAGTAAGTAGCATCTCCTCAACTTGGGGACCACAGAGCAAATTAATCAGATAGCTGAAACCATCCAAGCCCTTCTCTTCCACCCTAAATGCAGACATAAGCCTAGTCTGAGTAATTTGCATTTAATTGAATTCTATTCTCCCAGAGCACTTATTTTCCTTGTTATAGGCACAGGGTTCTTTCTTTGCATAATCAATTATACATGCAATGTTCTGTGCTTCAAAGTGGGGATGACATACAGCCAAACTGCAATCAAATTCATAGAGTAACAACAATTAAAAAGAAAAATTGGCTATGAAATTTAAAGCTAGGAGCAGTTAACTGAAGAGAAATGAAACAAACAAAAAAAAGAAATAAAAATGATAGGAAATCACTACTAGGTATGGTGGAGTAGAAAATTTATTATACACAAAAGAGAGAACATAGGGAGACCCAATTATATCTCGGAGAGTTTAGATAAGACATGTCATTTTGGAGAGGTAGAATGGGAGAAGGAAGAACCAGATCAAGAGATAAGAATGATTAATAATAGATGAAAAAGGCCAGTCCAAAAATAGTCGGATTGCATAAGGAATGGCAGCTTGGATATTGGCAACCCAATCAATATTCTATAATAGGTAAGAACTGCAGTCTGATGAGAGAACCAGACAGCCAGGTTTGCATAGATTTGTTAAACAGGCCTCTCAGCTCCTTGTCCCAGAGTTTCAGACTTAACACTAGGGAGAAAGGAGAAGGAAGGAATGACAATTATATTCTCAAAGATTATTTTTAAGAATTAAAACATACTTTATGGTCCAGTATTTTTGAGAAACTGAACACATGTACCAAGTAGTTCTTATATTTTTTCTCTTACACTGTGTATTTTCAAATAGGAATAATCATATTCCTGTTAGACACAGCCACACCAGTTTGCCTAGATCTACTTTTGTTTGAACTAGTGAAAATATAGAAAGTTGGTTTCTAGATATAAGTATATGTCCTCATTTAAATTCATCATTTCCCTAATCTGAAAAATACCCCAAGATTGCCAGTAAGGAATTTTACTGATTCTTTTCTAAAATTCCTTACTTGACTAGTCATGGTGAATGCCAACTACTGCCAAAGGAGAAAGGCCTCACCTTCCTTCTTTCTCCTCCTTTTCTGTGCTGCAATTATACCAGCTCCATAGTTGGTCAGTGAACTCAATTCTCATACAGGTCCCTCTTTTATTTGTAATCCCCTCACTCCTAATCTGGGCATGATAGACACCACTTGTCCCCTGATGTTTTGTCTCACTGATCAATCAGAAACCAGATTGAAAGGAGTTGTAGGACTGTTTTCCAAACACTGGGCAGCAGAGACAGGTACAGGAGTTCAAAGCAACTCTTAAGTACATGGCACAAGGAAAGCCTGAGCTACACGAGATGTTGTTCTAAACAGACAAATAGGAAATCTCTTTAGAAAAAGGAATGACATTCTTAATTTGTGGGAAACATTGGAGAATGCAAACAAGTAAGAGATCAGAGCACCTATGCATAATGAAAATGAAATTTAAAAACTAATAACAAAAATTGACTTTTTAAAAAGATAAATATAAATGAAAAAACATATTAGTATAATGACTTTAAAAAAGAGCAGACACTTCCTGGAAGAGGCGATGGCATTAATAAGATGGTGTTTGTCCTTGCCCCTAGGTACAGTGTTATCTGCTGAGATCTATAAGATGACACACACAGCTACATCTAATGGCAAGTGTTTTACATTTCTGAACCAACATAAATATGTCAGCTAGGATTGCTCATATCTATATAATACCAGTCCTACTAACAAAATTCATTATCCACTGGCTCAAGTTAAGCTGCCCAAATTAAACACCCACCAACCTAGTTTAATTTAATCATATATGTTAGTATTCTGTCTAAACTCCACTTCCACAGTTATCTGGCAAAACCCAGGTGTGCTCCTCCCCACAGTTACCTGGCAACAGCTAGGTAGGCCTGCCCACTATAAAAGGGTCTGCTTGCGTCCTCCTTGCTCTCTTGCTTTCTTGCGCTCTTGCCTCTATCTTCTCTCTGTCCCCTGGTCTCTCCCCACTTCCCTTCCCCCTCTCTCCATGTGGTCATGGCCGGCCTCCATTTCTCTCTCTCTCCTCTTTCTCCACAATCTTCTCCCATTTCTCTCCTCTTACCTTTGCCCTATCCCTAAATAACACCCCATCCCCTGGAACCATTTGGTCTGTTGTCTGTTCTAAGTTGTGCACCAAAGTCTAACAATATACAATATAAAATATACACTGTGAAATTATAAAATTATTCACCCTATCTGAATCAGGTCCTATTCCAGAATACTGACACCTGCAGCTGACTCTCATTAACTTTAGTCTGAGATTTAGATATTGCCTGCCCTGTTTCACCTGACAGTAAATGAAGTAAACCATTCCTCCTGTTCTCATCTGAAAATGGAAGAAACGGACAGTTCATTATATGATTCAAATAAGGACATTTAAAATGTTGTTGTGCAGCATTCTTTTAATTCAAAATTTTAATTCACAAATTTTAAGAATTTGTGATTTTCATCAAGCAAAAAGCAAGGTCATTGCCCTGAGGAGCAACACACAGGGATCAAGGCTATAGTGTTTGATCAAGAGATAGTGTGTGACATTTCCACTATGTGCTATGTTACCTACTGAGATCTATAATGTGACACACCCAGCTACAGCTAAAGGCATGTGTTTTACATTTCTAAGCTCACATAAATATATCAACAAGGATAGCACATAACTAAATAATACATGTCCTAAAATGGGAATTCACTATCCACTGCTTCAAGCCAGCTTTCTCAAATTAAAAACCCACCAATGTTTTATTTAGCAACATGCACTATTTAATACATGCTATGAAATTACAAAATTGTTCACCCTGCCTGAATCAGGTCCTTTTCCAGAATGGTGACACCTGCAGTGGACTCCCTTATACTTTGGTCTGTGATCTAGCTATTTCCTGCCCTCTTTCACCTGACAGTGAACAGAGTAAACCATTCCTTCTGTTCTCATCTGAAGGTAGAAGAAATATGCAGTTCATTATATGACTCAACTGAGCAATTATAAAACTCAGCTTTGCTTCATTACTTTAACTCAAGAACTTAGGAATTTTTATAAAGAGGAAACCAAGGTCATTGACCTGGGGAGCAACAGACCAGGATCAAGGCTACCTGAGTCACAGAGCTTGTCTTAGAAACATCTCTATAAAAGGAAGAAGAAGCAGCTCTCCCAGAATTACTATATCATCCCAGAAAGAAATCACTCCACATACAACATTAAAACATTAACTAGGAGCCGGGCAGTGGTGGGGCATGCCTTTAATCTCAGCACTTGGGAGGGAGAGGCAGGTGGATTTCAGAGTTGAGGCCATCCTGGTCTACAGAGGGAGTTCCAGGACAGCCAGGCTTATACAGAGAAATCATGTCTCGAAAAACCAAGAACCCTCCCCCCCCAAAAAAAAACATTAACTAGGAAAAAAAATCTCCTAAATGACAGCATCGATTCAGCTCTGACTAATGCTCAAAGAGGAGCCAACCAAAAACAGGTTTTGGATGCTGACATCCATATGTTTGTTTCTGGTTCAGGCCCTAGGTTATTTTGAACAATTTAAATATGGACTAGTGATTGTAAGTCCTACTTAAGACAGCTATGAGATTTACATAGCAAAGATCCCCAGAATCACTGATTAAGTGCATCAGAGCCCTGAAACAGCAGGTCAGTTTTCAGTGATGGGTCCCTAAGTTGTAAGTGAAGATGAGAAAGACAGGAAACATAGAAGGTAGAATGTACAACAGCTGTAGTGGGGAGAACTTGCACAAGCTATGTCTATGTCAAGTAAGCTTCTTAAAACTAACATCTTTTATACTACTTACAGGGGATAAAGGGAACGAAATGGAGACTTCTATGAAGGCAGCAGTAACTATCATACACTGGGACAAATTCAGGAGAAGTGTAATAAAACAATGCTGCACAAGGGAATCCATGACTGACCAAGGCCACAGTTGACTTGGGACTGATAACCATGTCACCCTATGCTGGAAAGGTTGAAAGCTCTGGATCTTAACCTTTTCTCCAAAGGCCCTGGCCACTAATCTTTACCACCTCTGCCACCCCAAGCCTGGCTTAGGAGAAAGAGCACTGTTTTCTATTCAATACACCAGGGCCTCAGGTAAAGCTCCTAAAGCTTAAGGCTCCAGGCCGTTAAGGGGCAAGAATTTAGGAAGGAGATATGCAATTCTCCATACATTAGGATCAAGCCTTATTAGATTGGATCAGCCAAGATCATAGAGTGTTGTCCTTTTCAAAGAGGTGTCACCAGGTATAGTCCTGCCCTTGTGCCAAAATTATGCTTTTCCCAAGAAAAATGGACCTTTATGGCACATTAGGCCTTAATATTGGCTGTGACCCTGTAATGTAACATTGAGCAGCCAGTTAGGGGTCTGTTCTTTGATACCCGCATGAGCCTAAGGGCTGACTGTAAATCAGATTTGTCACCTTTGTTAAGGTATGGAGACAAATTTCCGGACAATCCTGGTAAACAAACATGTATTTATTCTACAATACTTATTTTTAACAGGACTCCATTTTTACCACACTACTTACTTGTCAGGTGTTTTATAGGCAGTTCTACCTCAGATAAATTCTACTTAGTGAGCTGGGCAGTGGTGGAGTACGCCTTTAATCCCAGCACCTTGTGAGGCAGAGGCAGGCAGATTTCTGAGTTCTAGACCAGCCTGGTCTACAGAGTGAGTTCCAGGACAGCCAGGGCTACACAGAGAAATCCTGTTTGAAACACAAAACAAAACAAAAAAAAAAAACATTCTACTTAATGTCACTTAATATTTTCTAAACGTTCGTAACTCCTTATATCATCAATTCTACACTTACACATTACAGCTCAATATTGGAGTGATACCCAACACACGAGATTTCTTTTCACAGCCTTCACAACACCAACTCCAAGTGGAACTTACACCTACAAAGTTAACCGCTAAGAGCAGAACTTAGAGAAGATCATAGAGAAACAGGGCTCTAACGTTTGGCATCATGCCAAATATATTTCTACACACAAGCCACTGCTGCAATGGTTTTGTGCAGATGCTCCCATAATAAAGTTATTCAGAGGCCACAGCCGGCTACAAAGCCGGGTATAAAGGATCCCACAGGAGGCTGCATGTGTCTGGCTGCTGTTGACCATCCAGACAGTGGGAAGACCCAGTGAGAAATTTGCTAAACAGCTTCCGTCTCCCATTCATGGGAGATGGCCTTGCACTTACCATATCTGGAGTTTTGAGCTTGCCGAGCTCCCCTCACAACACCCAGCAGACACACTCAGAATGTTTCACCCAGAAACACTCACGCTGGCTGAGTTACAGGAAGGAACCCGCAAGATTGTGACCCGGAAGTGCTGCCTCCTCTTCCTGTCACATCCATGTGGAGGTTCTGATTGGCTAGTATGACTTGAGTGACATGATCACAACCCTTAGGGTTACAGTGTGTTAAAGAGAGACAGTATAGTGGGTCCAGCTTTGGCCAATCATTTTCCAGATCTGCAGATTTGAAGTTCAGCAGCACAAATGCCTCTCCTCCAATAGCTTGTTTGTCTGTCCTCCAATCAACGTCCTGGGAGAAAGTAAGCTTTCACATCCTTGCTTCTCAACTGCCTGCTTCTACCCATGTGGGCAGTGACACCTTGTTCATTGCTTTGCAAATGTGGAGCTTTCCTGAACTCCCATCACAACACTCAGGAGGTCCTTCCACTTCATCCTGCCGGACTCACAATGGATGATTCTCACAGTCAATAAGTCAGATTACAGTGGAGTTACTAATCTGTCCCACAAACGGACAGGTGACCACAATATTAAAAATTAATAACGGCCGGGCAGTGGTGGCACACGCCTTTAATCCCAGCCCTTGGGAGTCAGAGGAAGGTGGATTTCTGAGTTCGTGGCCAGCCTACTCTACAAAGTGAGTTCCAGGACAGGCAGGGCCACACAGGGAAACCCTGCCTCAGAAAAAAAAAAATTAAGAACGATTTTAAAAACATATTTTTTCTTCAGGCTGGGTTCAGGTAAACTGCAAGTACGTTTCACCTGATGTTTATGAGACAAGCCTCAGAACAAAGAGGGAAATAAGTGACAGACACCTTGGGGCACTCTTCTTAATCAATTGAAAGTCCTCAGTGAGCTGTAAAATGAAAATAGCAACAACAAAAATTCCACAGGAATATTATATACAGTAAAGTTTCTCCAGAGGACTAGAGCTGATAGAGTGAGTCTCTGTTATGTAGAAAATGCATTTATTAGATGGCTCACAGGCTGCGGTTCAACTAGTCTAACAATGGCTGTCTACAAATGGAAAGATTAAGAATTCATGGTTCAGTCCATGTGGCTGGACATCTGAGCTGATTTTCAGTAAATACCTTACCTTTTTAAGATAAGCGCTATTACCAGAAAATAAAACAAATAAACAATAACAACAAAAAGAACAAAAAGTTGCTAACTAGAGATAGGGAATAACAGCACTTGGGAGACTAAGGCAGGCGGATTTCTGAGTTCGAGGCCAGCCTGGTCTACCGAGTGAATACCAGGACAGCCAAGGCTACACAGAGAAACCCTGTCTCAAAAAACCAAGAGAGAGAGAGAGAGAGAGAGAGAGAGAGAGAGAGAGAGAGAGAGAGAGAGAGAGGGAATAAGGCAAAGAGAAAGTGCTACTATTTTCAATGTCCTTTATATATATAGACTGTCACCATAAGCAGTGGCCTATGTTAAAGGTGAATCTTATCACCACAAATAACCCAAATTAAAAGTACTTTCCCCAGTTGGAAAACTTCAATTACGAAAAATCCTGCACAGTACCCAACTCTTTGAGTTTTATGTAATTCCAGATGTGTTGCATTTGAGCACCAAGAATAGCTAGCACAACAATCAACACAGAACAGCAGATAAAGATTTTTTCCTTTATCAGGTAAGGATAGCATATGAGGAATTTGATCCGTGAAAGGGAGTCTGAAGGCCCAGATCAATAATAATAATATGTAAGTACTACTGGAGTAAATGTATAGATAGTCCGATTAACATAGAAGATAAGGGTAGTTCAATTAATTGCTCAGCAATTGAGTGTAGGGTTGTTTTGTTTTGTTTGAGACAGGGTTTCTCTGTATAACCCAGGCTGTCCTGGAACTCACTCTGTAGACCAGGCTGTCCTCAAACTCAGAACTCTGCCTGC
The DNA here is from genome assembly GCF_004785775.1 of Grammomys surdaster. Classification (NCBI taxonomy): domain Eukaryota; kingdom Metazoa; phylum Chordata; class Mammalia; order Rodentia; family Muridae; genus Grammomys; species Grammomys surdaster. Next base: position 24,408 of record NW_021616165.1, read on the forward strand.
CTTTGCCTCCCAAAAGTTGGAATTAAAGGTGTTTACTACCACTGCCCTCTGCCCTGCTTTGAGTGCAGTTTTAAATAAATCTTAGTTTTGTTGTGCAGGTAATGGGGACAAACACCAGATATAATAATAACACTGCCATATTAATATACCCTGTTACATTTATGTTAAAATTGATTCATGATCACATGTATGTATGTATGTACAAAAAACCAGTATCTCTGTGTGTGAGTGTGTGTGCACATATGTTTTCATACAAATGCATGTGTCTGAACCCACAGAGTTCAGACAACCACAGGAGATGCCTAGGACTGGAATTAGCACAAAAATAGTTTCTAGGGATGGAACCTGAATCCTTTGCAACAACATTAATTTCTCTTAATCCTAAGCTATCCCTCTAGACAGTTTTTAAGTTTAAAATATATTTTTATATTTTTAAATTAAACTGTGTTATATCAGTTGTCCCCTTTGGTCCTCGCTCCACCACATGCCTTATTCTTTCTAGTCAATTTCTTCCTACTTAATCTTGAGTGACTAAGTATGTTCAAATATATGAATAAAACATGTTGAGTTCATTTTTGTTGTTTGTGTGCCTATGGCTTCAGGACTGACCACATTGCATTGATTGCACTGAACAGGCACATACAGAGTTTAGGTTTTCCTGAGGCTAATTGTCCCACTTGCAGGAGAGTTCTCCTGTTTAATGAGCAGCAGTTTGTTTCAGGCACAGAGGTTCTTACAAACAGAGGTTACTAGGGAAACTAGGAATGTAAAACACACAATGATGTGTTTAAATCTTCCCAATGATGGAGATAAAATACCTATTTTCAATGAGAAATGCTAGGAGTGGACTTTATTAATGATCTCGTGACTTCTTTGCTATGTTTTGCTACACCTACCTTTTGCTACAAAGGTAAACCTAACTAATCCAAATTCTTAAGAATGTTCGCCCCAGACACATAGACTTTGTCACTAGACTCTTACCCATCCTTAGCAGAGATGACTCATGCAGTTTGTGGTTAGCTGACCTCCATATTATTCGTCAGAGGCCACATTAAATTTTATCTGTTTCAGCTATAGAAACCACCTTGGTCACCTGTACTTTGGAAAAGAGTTTCTATGTAGTCATATCTTAAGCTTTGTTGTATCCCAAGAAGTAGACTGATTGGACTGATTATTGACTGCAAATCTTTTCCCAAATTATATTGTGTACTAAATATGGTGACAAAGATTCCAAATATATTAGATTCCCCCAATATGGTCTAGGTTATCAAAGACATTGTGCATTGAGTTTCAATTTTCATCTCTTAGCATGGTTTGCTTTTCTATGTGATAACTTCAGGTATCTCTACAACTGATGTTAGACCCTCAGATGACCTAGAATGCCTTCAACAGGAATATACCAGTAATAGAAAACTTCAGGTGGAAAATACCTCCAAACCTAACAGCACCACAGTTTCTTTAAGAACACCCAGGTTTCAGTCCCTGTATTTAAGGCAGCTCAGTCCTATTTGTAAATCAAGTTCCTGGGATTCCACAATCATCTCCTATCCCTCCTGGTCTTCCTGGCCAACAAGCATATGCAGAAAACAAAAACACAGATAGAGGCAAGACAATCATACAAATAAAATGACAGTGAAAAATTTTTTTTGTATAAAAGAGAGAGAGAGAGAGAGAGAGAGAGAGAGAGAGAGAGAGAGAGAGAGAGAGAAACTCGTTGTCAAGCATCAAGCAGAGTATAGCAAGCAATGCATTTCTTCAATACCAGCACTCAGAACCCAGAGGCAGGGAAGAGAGGAAGAGATCACTGTGTTTTAGGATATTTAGGACATATCAACACACACACACACACACACACACACACACTCACATACACACTCGTAGGAATAGAAAACAAAATCAGTAACATGATAAAAAGGGCATTGGGAATTGATACAGTACAATAACTCTTAAAGTCATTTCAGTTGTCTAGAGCAAGTGCTATACAATCATATTGAAAAATGAATACTGCCAAGCTTAACAACGTGTGCTATCAATCCTAGCAGATTGGAGGAAAATTCACATCCATAGATTTGAGGCTGCACTGCTCTAAATCATCACTTCCATAATATAATTCATGTCAATAGACCTATCTTCCAAAAAAAAAAGTATATAGGGTTACACTGTCAAGAACCAAGAGACAATGACCAAAATGTTGTGAAGTAAAAATATATTTTATTTCCAGGCCAATTTCCACGTCATAGAAACTATAGGCTCCAGCCCCAGCCCAAGGCAGCAATTGGAGTTCTCCTCCTCGACTGCACCTCCAATGTCACTGGGCAGAGTGTGAACTTCAGGGGCAAATCTATGTTAGGGATTGAATTTGAGAGTCCCCACAGGGTGATGTATCTGAATACCTCTTCCTCAGCTGGTGGTGCTGTTTCGGGAGGTTGTAGGGTCTTTGGGATACAGAACCTAGCTATGAGGTCTTAGGGGTAGGATTTGAGGGTTAAAACCCAGCTTTGCTCCCTGGCCACTGAAAAAGCTCCCACTGAAATGGACCAAGCTGCTCTGAACTCCATGCCTTCCCCATAGTCATATACTGTATACCTTGAGCCATGAGTCAAAAAAGAACTCTTCCTAGAAGTTGCTTCTTGGTGGTGTTTGGTCATTGCAGTGACAGAGGTACCTGATTCTAGAGCCCTGTTCAGATCTAATCTGTGCCTGCAAATACCAGGAACTTAGAGATCACTCAGGTTCCTCATAAACAGGGTCTGTAACCCAAGGCCCTGGGGGTAATTAATTGTGAGGAGAGTACTAACTTACAGGGTGTATAAAAAACCTCTTTAAAAGGCTGCTGGCTGGGTAGATGGCTCTGAGTTTGGGACCACTCTCACTCACAGTGGGAGAATGGAGGGGAATGGGAGAGATAGGAGGAGGGGAGAGGGAGGGCAGACTTGGAGGGGGAGACTAGATTGAGGGATTAGAGTAATTAAGAATGGGGAAGAAAGGTGGAGAAATAAAAGTAAGGCAATAGCAAGGAAAAGTCTGGAGAGAGAACTAAGTGTTCTTAGTTAAGAATACTTGCTGTTCTACCAATGGTTTGAGTTTGCTTCCCAGTACTCACATTGTGTGGATCACAATTGCCTGTAACTCCAGCTCCAAATGATCTAACACCCTCTTCTGGGCTCTATGATTACCCGTGCCATAAGTATACCTCACACACATAAAAAAAAAATATGTATCACCAACAAAACCCTACAATTATCATAAAAGTTTAGTGAGGGAGCATGGGATTTTCACCTGAGTCACTCTGTGGTATTCAGCATATTACACATTTCCCTGGATCATGGAACTAACACTGTGATTCTATGTCCCTGCCCAAGGGGATTCGATGGGACCCTAGGGCAGAGAATTAAAGAATGAAGAGACACAAAGAATGAGAGCAAGTCTGGGTTTCTGATCAAGCTCTGCAACTTTAATTTCAGGGGCAGGTTATAAAGACACAGCAAAATGGGAAGTTTATGCAAGGGCCATTGCTTAGGCTATCCCACTATTGAATCCTCCTTGTCTAAGACCATCCAACTGTCATATCCTCATTGCCCAAGACCATCACTCTGTGGTATCCTTATTGCCCAAGGTTGTCCCACTGTAGTAACTGGATCCCAGAAAATATCAGATGTCCTTTAAGTTCCGTGGACCTGAGACCTGTGAACATCCTTTTAAACCTTGTACTGACTAGCCTTTCCAGAACAACAGGTAATTTCTTGAGGTTTTCTTAGAATAGCAGGTAATTTCCTGGGTTTGGCTCCCAGCATCTCCTCCCTTTTAAGAAGTTTAAATTAGTCTGGCAGGAGAATGAGGACATTAAGAAATCTCATCATCAGGTAAGTGGGCCTTAACTAGAGAGGGAAAGTATTGACCTGATCCTCCCAGTATCCTTTGTAATGGTGTCTTTTAGGGGAGGAGAGGGTTATTGGGTCTCGTAGGATATTCAGGGTCCTAATCAGCTACTTTGAGACACAAGAAATCAACACCAACATCTATGCAATCAGGTTTGTTTGTAGGAGGACGAAGAAGCAGACAATTTGGGTCCTCCCCCTGTGGTACCTCTTCATGCACTCCTTTCAGGTACCCACAGTGTGTCCATGCCAGGCCAAACCAATGTGCACAAATCTGAGTTCTATGCACCTCCTAAAGTAGCTATGTCATTGCAGGGCTCAGCCAAGACTTTATCAGCCAAATCAAGTCTATGAAAATAAATTTGTAGAGGTTTAGTTCCCAAGGAGTCAACTTGTTGCTTTACAGAGCCCATGAGTCTTTGAAAGGCCCAAGGGCCAAAAGCGAAAAGGAGAAAAAGACCGACCACAGGATCCAGGATTGTAGAAAGAAGGGTGGTAAGTGAAGGAGAGGAAGAGAACCAGTTTGTCTCGCTTTTGATGTTTCTTTCCCCATTCTAATCTCTCTGATCTTGGTCATACTATTTCTAACTATCCCAGTGTGTTCACTATAAAAACAGCTGAAATGTATAGCAAGTTTTCATGACCCCTAGCAGACTGAGCAGAACCAAGAATGCAGGTCAGCTGGTTCAAGAGCTCTGGGTTCCCAGAACTTGGCTGACCACAAAGAAGTAGAACTAAGAATGCAGGTCAGCTGGTTCATGAGCTCTGGATTCCAGGAACCTGGCTAATCACAAAGTAGATGATTGAGGGAGATTAAATTCTTGAGAAAAACATGTACAGGATGTTGCCCACATGACTAACTGAATTAAGGGCTGGTTCTTTCCACTGGTATTCCCCCTGACTCCCCATGGTTTGCTGTTTTCTCCTTTAACTATTGTATACTCCCTAAGCTGGTGGTTGAACTCCTCTGCCCCTGCTTGGGTTAAAAGTCTCAGCCTCAGCATACTAATTCCCGAAATAAACCTCTTGCTGTTGCATCAACATCGGTGGCTTGTGAGTCATCGGGTGGCCGAAATCTCCTGCAACTTGCGTGAGGATCTCCCTACTCGGGGGCCTTTCACAGCATTCCCCTATGTGGGTGGCACAGAGCCCCCTTGCTGAAGGAAAAGCAGAAGATAGTTTTTTCCTCATTAGTAATTCCAATCTCTAGCTGTCCGATGTCCTTGTCAATGATCCATCATGGTTCTGAGTAGTGTAAGTCCCGAGAGGCAGCATCAGGATCAGGACTTCCAACAGCAAATACCATGGGTGTTAAGATTGAATCCTCTAAGTATTTATGCATTAGAAACATGAGCACAAGGTCTCCATGAGCAGAGTTATGAAACAGGAAGAACCTGAGAAATGACTATGTTCTGCTGGCACAGCCCTCACCAAAGGTTAGCCTGTTTCTGGCTCCATGGGCTGTCCATGGAGCACCTCTGTTAGAAGGCAAACTTTCTCTGACACCCTTGTTGTGCATCACCACCACAGTGACCACAGTGCACCCTGGGCATGCTGGAGCACAGCAGACAACCCTCACCAGAGGCAGAGTGGCTGTGGCTCCATCCTGCAGGCACCCTAGTCTGTCATCACAATCAGCCAGGTATAGTCAAAGATGTTGCTAGAATAGCCTCAAAATTCCACAGGTCACAGCATGTTCACAGAAAAAACCTGCAGGACCCATGAGAGGAGGCATGAACACCTGAATCTGGGGCAAAGAGGACATGTAAGAAGCCAGAGCTGGACATCAGCACCTTCAGTGCCCACAATCACACAATCTTAATCATGAGTTCTCATTAACAGCAGCTTTGGGCAAAGACTGTGAAGAGAATGTAGAACTGAAGCCAGAACAGAATTAACAGGGATATTCCAGTTCCTGCAAGGATCTCACAGACAGCATCTCAAATAGGATAAGATTAACACCAGCACAATGGCTGATATCAATGAGCTTCTCATCTCTATGTGCCCTTCTTGTAGCTGTACCTCCCAAAGCAGGGGGCCACCTCAAACTCTCCAGAATGTAAAAGCCAGGAACCAGTCTCAAGTCAGCCGAGGCTCCCACAGACAAAGCTGACTGGTGTGGCATGCTTGCAGTGAGGTGGATGGCCACAGAACTCAGAAAGAACACAGAGAGGAGCCTGTGGCACAGCTCGAAGCTCCACAGACAGAGCAGCAGTTAAGAGACTAAAAATGAGGATCAAGGTCAAAGTTCATTCTAAATGGCCTATTGACCATCATCACAACTGAAGGGTCACACAGACTGAGCAAGACAAAGGATCCCAGCAAGGAGACAACAAAATGGCACCAGGAGGGTAACCTGGAGTAGAGATAGCTCTACAAGGGCTGAAAAGCCTCTGAGTACAGTGTGAGCCTCCGCTTGTAGTCACAAGTCAGTCATGGATGAGAGTGTGGGGGTGAGGTGGGGAAAGAAAGGGACACAAAACAAAAGCTTAATCATTCTGAATTTCAAAATAGGAAAGCAGTATGAGACAGATAGAAAGAAAGGGGGATTCTCCTCTCTTCAGTATTCCTGTAGAACTAAAACCGATGATAAATTAAAAAGGAAAAAACAAAACCAAACAAACCACCACTACTCTGTTATAATAGGATGAATCAGAGGCTCCCAAAGCAGCTACATTACCTGGGACAGGACCACACTTGAAAGGCAGAACTGTTCTGGGGTATCTATCTGCACCTAAGTTTTTGGTAGAGATTGCTGAAGAGCCCTCTGGCACCACGTGCCATGGGACACACATACTGTCCCAGTCTATCCCCTAATGTTGACACACAATTTCCAGCAGGGCATTAACAGGGGTTG